>NC_054381.1:85031925-85294425 GCF_017654675.1 Xenopus laevis | reverse complement strand
CTCGGGGGTTGAGAGTGAGCCAAACTAAATCTGTAATTTTCCCTCTAGACCTGCTTCTCACGACCAGACACTAAACATAGGCCATCTCAAGGTGGTACAGTCTTTGAAATACCTAGGGGTTATAATCACAAGGAATTGTAAAGACTACGGGGAGTTCAACCTTACCCCAATAACCTGAGCACTATCCTCAAAGATTGATATATGGGCGCAACTCCCCCTTACCCTGCCAGGTAGAATAAACCTATTCAAAATGGTGTTCCTCCCCAAATTTCTGTATGCCCTTCACAACTCCCCAATAACCCCCAGAGCTCAATGGTTCAAACATATAGACAGATTAATCAGAAGATTTTTTGGG
This sequence comes from Xenopus laevis, assembly GCF_017654675.1. Classification (NCBI taxonomy): domain Eukaryota; kingdom Metazoa; phylum Chordata; class Amphibia; order Anura; family Pipidae; genus Xenopus; species Xenopus laevis. The sequence goes on along the minus strand of NC_054381.1, from coordinate 85,294,070 downwards.
CAGGAGATCACCCACGCCTAAACTTTAAAATTCTAAAAACCCCAATTACCCATCGGGGATTGGCCCTCCCAAATCTGAAAATGTATTTTTAGCCAGCCAGTTGACTTACATTCACTGGTGGCTAACCCCTCACTTAGATAACACCTCCATTATACTGGAAGCTAATATTACAGGACTCCAATTATAACAGTGATTAATGCATTCCAAAAGGCACTCAAACAAGCACAAGGGCAGAGGTCTGTGTGATTGAAATTGGAACCTTTATGGGGTAACAGATCCTTCCTGCATCTCTTCTCCCTCCCTGATATAGCTATTTGGGCCACACAGGGTATCAAGCTTCTTAATGATATAGTATTAGATGGGGATATAAAACAGTTTCAAACTCTCAAAACATGTTCTTCAGGTATCTCCAGCTCTCACATGCTTCCCGAGCGCAATCCCTATTACAGCATTAGAGATAGTGGATATCACCCTGGAGAAATACCTCCGAATATAAGGTCTCGCTAAGCCCCTATCCCACTCTTATACTACTTTAGAGCAAACCACCCAGGACCCACTGGCTAAAATCCTAGGGAAATGGAAGAGAGGCATACCAAACCTTACAGAAGAGTTGTGGGAGGAAGCCCTGAAACAGATACCATGAAAGGCAAACAAAGGAGAGCACTCACCCACACCTCGCTGTATACCAACCTTGCCGTCTGTGCTGACACATGCACGCGCCTCCGGAAGACACACTGGGAGCTGTATCCAATAGGTATCTAACTCACGGAGCACCAGGCAGCATTAGAGTCCTTTTAAAAAATCCAGTTTTATTGATAATACATCATAGGCAGACTCACGATTTTTATAGATATGTGAGGGGTTAATGATTTTAGACAGGTGTGGGTTGCCTCTATTTAGAGGGTTGGAAGAGGCTGTGCTCTGTGCTTCTGAGGAAGTGGCATGAGGCCATGAAACGCGTCGAACGTGGGGCTTGATACACTGTTGTTTAACATTGTTTTTATGATGTATTATCAATAAAATTGGATTTTTTAAAAGGACCCTAATGCTGCCTGGTGCTCCGTGATTTAGATACCTGAAACAGATACCAGACTTAACTATATTTGTCAAGGACAGACACATTCAAATGAAATTTCTAAACTGGGTATATCTCATTCCATACAGGATCTCCAAAATATTCCCCCAGGCATCTGATGCTTGTGTAAAATGTGGAAGGGATATTGGTTCTTACATTCATGTATTCTGGCACTGTCCAATAATCCAATCCTTCTGGAGGGACATTGTATATTACATATCTGATCTTTTAGAGTTACCTAGACTATTGTCACCTCTGATTTGCCTACTTGGAGTAGAAGAAGATATGGACATTAATAACCACACCAGACTGTGTTACCTTTATTATGATGAAAAAGCTATTCTTTTAAATTCGAAAGCAACAGTCCAGCCGAGGACAGCAACCTGGTGCAACCTAATTAATAACTGGTCCAACCAGAAACTGACATATCTTAGCAGGGGTTGGCCGCAGTCTGGGGTACTTGGGTATCATTCCATGAAGCAAAGATGAACTCAACTGGTTGTGTACAAGAATAAGTTGAAATGTACACTGTTGATTTCTTTCCCCTCTCTTTTCCTTTTTTCTCTTTTCTCTTTTACCTTTCTTTTCTCACTCTTTTTCTTCCTTACTACAAATGTTGTTTAAATTTTAAAATTCAAATATAAAAAGTTATATATAAAAAAAGGTGAACAGTCAGTTCATAGGTCAAATGACCAACACAAAGGATAATATCAATCTGTGTGTAAGGAGTCATTTACGAGGGGTTCTGCAAGAGACAAGCAGAAACTGTATGTCGCCCTAACGTTGCGTTTCGCCACAGCTTTTTCAAAAGGCGCTGTGGCAAAATGCACGTTAGGGTGAGATTTCACTTTGGTGAATTTTTGTGAATTTTTAAAAAAAACAGGTATCTTTTCTATAACTTTATCTTGAATCTGTTTTCTCTCCAAGAACTGAAGGGTTTGCGTTTTTTTAGGGTTAAATAGCCTCTTTTACAAAATAGAAAAAGTTTTAACAAACGAGACAGCAGCCCTCCAGTTTCTGCCTTCTCCCACTTTGTGGTGCTCCTAGGGACCTAGAATTTTAGTTAGAAATCTTGGGAGCAACTCCAGCAACTATCTATTTTCTTAATTCTTCACTTATTCTCAAGGAGCAGCTGGGCAAATCTCCAATTGAGAAGCACTAATTTAACTTAATTTAATTAATTTTTTGAACTAAAAAATTCTCAGCACTGGTCACTTTTTATATTCATTACCTCAATTGCTATGATAAATATGAATTAAAAGGTTCTTAATTAATTACTGCAGCACAGGCACTTTATAATTTAAATTGATCAATTATAATTCATTAACTAATTGATATAATAATAAGAATTTGTATAAACCAATTGTTTTTTGTTTTGATATTCGAATTATCAATCAATACACAGAGCCGGTGTAGTGACAATCAATATTTTATTGGTTGTATTAAATCAAGCACAAGCACTTTATATTTATTGTCACAAGGTGTGAATGCAACATATAGGTGTTAACTAAGTGGTGAATGAATTGAGTGGAAGAAATTAGTCATTAAGATAATTGATACATTATCCATAGAAGTGAGGATTAATTCTAACTATTGAAGGCAATTTACAGTCACAAACAAGGTTCTTTTTCTCTTCTCTCCCCTTTTTTAAAACAATGGAAATATGCTTTTGAGCCTCTCATCCTTATGAAGTGTACCCTGTAGATCTCCACACCAGATTCACCCGAATACCAAACCAAATCCTTTCCCTGGGGCCACAAACGGGTTTTCTGCAGCAAAGAGTTGCCTGAATAAACTCACGAGGTGTAAAAATGTGCACACTCTACAAATTTTTAACACATAATAGGGTTCAGATTTGGTTCGGCCATGCTCTTGGATCCTACGTTATCATGTTAGTCAAGCAAAATAAACTTTAATTATACTATATAAATTATTTGAATCTTATATCTAGTATAGGTAAATCTAAAAACAACTGGATTTGCTGAGTAATCGATGAAGATTAACAGATTAAACATGCAATCAAAATTCTTTTTTTTATTAAAGCATTCATAGCTGTTGTAAAGTCTTTAAAAATCTCAGCTGTCAATCAAAAATTGCCTGCCCCTTCTCTATGCCTTAGGCATAGACGCAGAGCAGGTAATTACTTTCACATTTCATTCAGCTCTTAATAGATTCCACAGCACTCCCTACATTCTTCCTCTCTCTCTTTAACATTTCATTGTGAAACAGGTGCACGGGGATGGACATCAGGTCCCCCATTCTGGTACATAAACAAGATTTTTGTTTGCCTTAATAACTGTGGCCACAAAATGGCACCTGCCTGCTTGCTATAATTATGAATTCCAAGCCTGAGGAAACAAGATTCAAATAAGACTATGAAGATTTTCATTCATCCAGGTCATGGTATATCTAGTATACAGTAGGTAAATCTAAAAACAACTGGACTTGCTGAGTAATCAATGAAGACGTTTCACTACTCATCTGAGCAGCTTCTTCAGTTCAACTGACTGGTGTGGGAAATTCTCGGCATATAAACTCTTCCACTAATCCAATCACAATTGCATTGTAACTCTTCAAAGAGGTGACATCTGAAGAAATTCACAGAGGTGTAGATTCTGTGTAGTTACTGTGATAGGATTATCCAATGTGTCATGCAACTCCTAGAAAGAGGTGTTACTTGTGAGAGTTGCATCAATTGATGTGTGAAGTATTCTGAAACCACTGGGGTACAGATGTTAGAACAGCATTGTATGTAGCAGACAGGTGGTGTCGAAGGCCCCCACCTCTGTTCAGGGATGGTTTCTCCACCTTGACATGAATCGCCTCTTTCACGCCTTGTTCAAACCAGCGGTCTTCTTTATCCAATATTTGGACCTTGCTATCTTTAAAGGAGTGTCCCTTGTCTTTTAAGTGTAGAAAGACAGCTGAGTTTTGCCCTGTAGAGTTCTCCCTCCTATGCTGAGCCATTCGCTTGGTGAGCAGTTGTTTTGTCTCCCCAATGTATAGATCTGTGCACTCCTCGCTACACTGGACTCCGTATACCACATTGCTTTGTTTTTCTTTAGGGTTTGGATCCTTTGGGTGTACCAGTTTTCGTCTCAGTGTGTTGCTAGGTTTGAAAAACACAGGGACGTGGTGTTTGTTACAAATCCTCCTGAGTTTCTCAGACACTCCAGCTACATATGGGATGACTATGTTTCGCCTACTGTGTGTCTCCGGGCGGTTATTTCTATTGGTGTTCCTGTTGGGCTTGGTTGCTGCTGTTTTGACAAAGGCCCAGTCTGGGTAGCCACACGCTTTCAAAGCTCCTCTAAGATGTTTTTGCTCTTTGTCTTTGGACTCTGTATCAGTTGCCACAACTTCCGCCCTGTGGTGCAGAGTTCTAATGACACCCAGTTTGTGTTCCAGCGGATGGTGGGAATCAAACAACAGATATTGATCCGTATGAGTGGGTTTCCTGTATACTTCTGTCTTCAAGTTACCCCCCTCTTGGATGCATATCAAACAGTCCAAAAAGGCAAGTTTGTTCTTGTGGACATCTTCCCTTGTGAACTTGATGTTATTGTCCACTGAGTTAATGTGTTCAGTAAAGGCCGCCACTTCATTGGATCTGATTTTAACCCAAGTGTCATCCACATACCTGAACAAGTGACTTGTAGTTCCCTGGAAAGTAAGTAAGGCCCTCCTTTCCACTTCCTCCATGTACAGGTTTGCTACAATAGGAGAGACTGGAGAACCCATTGCACAGCCATGTTTCTGTCTATAAAAAAGGTTCTTGTACATGAAGTATGTGGTGTTCAGACACAAATCTAGCAACAAACATACTTGGTTGGGACTGAGCTTTGTTCTGCTGCTGAGGGTGTTATCTTGTTGAATTTTGCAATGTTGTATGTCACAGAATTTATGCTGCTGACAATGGGTCTTAGTGGGGCTCCTTCTTTGTGTATCTTGGGGAGTCCGTATAAACATGGTGTGGCTTCTCTGGGGTACAGGCGGTGGTATACAACTCGATCAATGGCTTTCTCCTTTTCAAGTTGTTGTAGGCAACCTATTACCTTTTTCTTGCAACCGCTGGTTGGGTCTTTTCTTAAGGGTTCGTATGTATTGCTATCACTGAGTAGAGTGGTTATCTTGCAGTTGTAGTCAGTTGTGTTGCGCACAACTGTGCATCTCTCTTTATCTGCTGGCAGGATAGTGATGTTCGGGTCCTTACTCAGAGAACTGAGCGCTCTCCTCTCTTGTGTACTAAGGTTAGAGGGAGGTGTTCTGGCACTTGCCAAAGCAGCTGACACTTTTAGCCGGAGTTGTTCTGCTTCACACATCCATTCATGCAAATCTCACAAGTAACACCTCTTTCTAGGAGTTGCATGACACATTGGATAATCCTATCACAGTAACTACACAGAATCTACACCTTCTAACATCTGTACCCCAGTGGTTTCAGAATACTTCACACATCAATTGATGCAACTCTCACAAGTAACACCTCTTTCTAGGAGTTGCATGACACATTGGATAATCCTATCACAGTAACTACACAGAATCTACACCTCTGTGAATTTCTTCAAATGTCACCTCTTTGAAGAGTTACAATGCCATTGTGATTGGATTAGTGGAAGAGTTTATATGACGAGAATTTCCCACACCAGTCAGTTGAACTGAAGAAGCTGCTCAGATGAGTAGTGAAACGTCTTCATTGATTACTCAGCAAGACCAGTTGTTTTTAGATTTACCTATACTAGATATACCATGACCTGGATGAATGAAAATCTTCATAGTCTTATTTGAATCTTGTTTCCTCAGGCTTGGAATTCATAATTATAGCAAGCAGGCAGGTGCCATTTTGTGGCCACAGTTATTAAGGCAAACAAAAATCTTGTTTATGTACCAGAATGGGGGACCTAAGGCATAGAGAAGGGGCAGGCAATTTTTGATTGACAGCTGAGATTTTTAAAGACTTTACAACAGCTATGAATGCTTTAATAAAAAAAAGAATTTGGATTGCATGTTTAATCTGAAAAGAACATTTTGGCTTTTCAAATACAGATGGGGTGTGAAATATATAAAGTTACTATAAATATTGCTGGGAGTTCTATGGTATTTAAAAACTCACTCCTTTGTAAACCATGGTTTGCCATCTTACCATGTTATCAGGAATTATTATTTTTTTTATAATCCATCATCATAATTGTAGTATGAACATTGCTTTAATTCCTATTTCTACATTCGTTCTTTTATTAAAAAACTAGTTTAACAGAAACTGTTTCAAAAGCCATTTCTATTCAGTTATAACACAATTCCCAACTGTATTTTTCCTCCTTACTTTAATTTGTTAATACAAACCTTTCATTTGCTCCTTCTCTGCTTAGGGCTTTCACATAATAGAGTTCAGCCTCAGTATTTTGACAGTTTGTTGCTGCTCACATTTATACATTTCATTTTACTTATGTGTCAGTACACTGTACATTTTTTCTTTATTTCAACATCAGGAAGAACTTACCTTTTGTTATAAATAAGCCACAACTTTGTGATTATCAAGTGTACAGGGAAATAAAGATTTTTTTAAAAGAATAATATAATGTGTGTATGTGTGCAAATGTCAAAACAGTAACTATTTTACAGATGACTTGGAATTTCACCTTAAATTCTTTTTTCAAATCAGATAACAAAGAACATTTTAAGCACTGAAAGCAAAAATTGAATTTTAAACCAAAGACAGCCAAAAGCAGGTAAACCTTTTAAAGTTTATACAGATCTGTGATAGGTTCATGAGAATTAATGCACATTTTTACACAAAGAATATTAAGGAAATTTTGTTAACACATACATTTCTAACCAGTGAGGACCGAAACATTTATATGAAATGAAAGGAATTGGATTGAAGAAAGACCCCAGAGTGCAGCATTATACTTTGACTATACTGTAGATATACATTTATGGGACTTGTTAAGCAGAATGTTCAGGACCGGGGATATTCCGGATAACGGATCTTTTTGTAATGTGGATCTTTACACCTTATGTCTACTAGAAAATAATTGAAACATTGTATATCTATACACTCACATAAACTATATGCACCAATATCTATACTTATTGTAGATTTTAGTACCACAATAGCCAGTGGATATTACTCTTGTCCAAGAAACCACTACTACTACCACTTCAAATGAAAAACCACCTACTTTGCTTCAAATTAAAGTTCTGTTCCTCTAGCCTGAAGGGGTGGCCTCTGGTTTACTGAACCTATTTATGGGAAAACAGATTACCCACTATTTGTCTATAATTCCCCTCTAATGGACTTGTAAAGAGTAATCAAGTTCTCTTACTGGCGATAGCATCCCAACCTTCCATTCCATTTACCATTCTAGCTCATTTATATGCTTCTTGGAACCCAGAATTGCAATGCATACTCAAGGTGAGGCCTTATCAGGCACCTATGAAGAATTTAATAAATTGAATTAATGCCTTTTTTTATGCACAACATTTGTGAACCAAAACATTTTGTCATACTTCTGTGTTACGCGATTGGCAGAATATATTGAATTTTCTTCATAATTACGATAAAGATGTTGATTTAAAAGTAGTCGTAATGCCTCAATCTCCACAAATAATATTTATTTTGCTTTTTTTGGAGCAGTTGTGTTTAGGTGGATACTTTAAAGGGGTTGTTCATCTTCAAATTAACTTTTAGTATGACATAGAGACTATACTTAGACAAATTGCAATTTTTCATCATTTTTTTTTTTTTTAGTTATTTAGCTTTTTATTCAGCAGCTCTCTAGTTTGCAAGATTAACCGTTTGGTTGCTAGGGTCAAATTACAACCATGCATTATCTATAGAAATAAGTCAAATTAACTGGATTTGTTGCGTTTTTTCCTTAAAGATGTTTCACCAGTCATCCAACTGGCTTTCTCAATTCAGAATAAATTGTAAATCTTCCTTAGAGAATATATATCCTCTAGAATGTTTCTCCAATCAGCATAATCTGTTTATCATAATCCACAATGATGTCATTAAATTAGGTGTTGATTGTATTAGCAAGATTGGAGTTTTTATGTGTTATTAAACCTTCCAGGGAGAGGTGCCAAAACAGCATTTTATGTGGCCGACAATTGATGTAACAGAATCATGAGTAACATACAAAGTTCAACCTTACCTGAACTGAAGGAACCAGGTGATGCTAATCGGCAGTTAAATTCCCTGATGCATAGAGAAAGTAATTTAAAATGCCATGCTGCTGCACTTGTGGAATACTTGAAGGCTAAAAGGATTCCACAGGGGTTACGGGTATCCATGTCCCCCATACTGTGTAAAGATGATTCTGCATATAAGAAAGAATGGTACATGATTTTAAACCGATGTTCTATGGATCTAATGACTCTCACTGTCCGTCATTTACAAATAGCAATACAGCAGGTACAACAACAGATCGTCCTAGCTAAGAAGGAAATGAGAAGGATTGAGCAGGACGTGGAAAGTACTGTTTCAGCGATCCGCGCTGAAGTTGCACAATATGAGCGTGAGATAATGCAGACAGAGATCCGAAAATTTAAGAGCGACACGTAGGATTATGCTAATGATCAGGTATACACCTGGAAACTACAGCGACGGGAGCAGCGCGGAAGACTTGAAGGAGAGATGACCAGTTCGGTGAGATCCTTGCCAGGTGCGTCTTCCACTAGAAGTTTTTCCAGAGAGGTAACCCCACAACCAGATGCGCATTTTTTTATCCAGCACTCCAGTACCCGAAAATATCGGAAGACAAGCAGGAGGAGGAGAAAAGGAAGAAGTCGTTCGCCCCAAAATACGGAGCTCCCAGAGGAGGGGGACCAGGAGGTAAATGCCGTGATTAATTTGTCTCATAGGACTTTTTCCGGGACTGAAATATCAATCCTAAGCAAAGGACTGGGATTTATACCCTCCAATACTGAAAGTTTATTTGAATTGGAAGTTGATCTATTTAAATTTATTCGATCTGTAAAGTTACGTGCCCATTTTGATAAATCTAAAGGTGATATTGAAAGTAACATTGTGCAGAAAAACCAAGTTGATTTGATAAAGAAAAAATTGGGCATTAAATATACTTATATATCTGGGAATACACCAAAATGTATCGAAATGTTTGAATGTGTAGTTAAACAAGAATTTGCTGCATTGAGTGATAGATACATTGGCAACAAAGGTAATAATTTAACAAAAATTGAAAGTAAGGCATTGAATAATATGAAAGCATATCCTGATGTTATCATCCAATCTGCAGATAAAGGCGGAGCCGTGGTGGTGCTTGATCGAGAAGCATATATTGCAGAAGCACACAGGCAGTTGGATGATAACACACAGTATAAAAAATTAACTTTTAATCCTACTCAAATGTATAAAAAAGAGATAGATTATTTCCTAGAGGGGGCTTTGAGAGATGGGCTAATCACACAAGAAATGTTTTCAGTACAGAAGGTGGAGTGGCCACAAATACCTTACAGTATATCTACTTCTTACCAAAAATTCATAAGACCTTGAATAACCCCCCTGGCAGGCCTATTGTCTCTGGATGTGGCTCCATTTTGCAGCCACTGACAATATACCTGGATATTGTGTGCCAACCCATTTTTTCAATACTGAACACATGTCTAAGGGACACACCAGATTTTTTACAAAAACTGATGCAAGTAAAAATACCAGGCAGAAAAGTACTTTTGTGTTCATTGGATGTGTCTGACCTATATTCAATAATCCCACACATTGAAGGGATTAAATGCATACGCCAGTATTTAAGTAAATTGCAGGTAAAAACACACAAAATAATTTTGCTTGTGAAATTCTAGAGCTAGTGCTAACCAAAAATTATTTCATGTTTTTGGAGCAATACTATGTACAACAGGTAGGGTGCGCTATGGGAGCTAATATGGCTCCCATATATGCTAACACCTTCATGCATGATTTTGAAAGTTTTGGAGTCACCATATTTTATACTACTGGCGCTATGTGGATGACATCTTTTTGATATGAGACGGGACCACTGAGCAATTTGAATGTATGGTTAAGGATATTAACCAAATACATGATACTATTAAGTTTACATATGAATATTCGGACAAAGAACTTGCATATTTGGATTTAAAAGTGAGTATTGAGATTGTAATACTGTACTATTATCATCAAGTTGTCATCCACCAGGTGTATTCAAGGGCCTTCCACGTAGTCAGCTAAACAGAGTTAAATTGAATACTTCCAAAGATAATGCGTATGAAATAGAGGCAGATGCAATGATCACTAAATTTGTAAAGAGAGGTTATGATGTAAACCAATTAAAACAGATAAAACAAGATATAAAAAGTGTGGAATGTAATGAATTATTAAATAAAGAAAAGAAACAAGATAAACCAAAATTAACTAAAATTCCTTTTGTATCAACTTTTGGTTGGCTAACACTGTTTGTAAAACGAATAATTTAAAAAAATTGGAAAATATTGCAAACGGATCGAGAAATGGGTAAACTATTCAAAAATCCTCCTTTATTCTCATATAGAACAGGGAGAACAATAGGAGAAATGGTATTAAAAAAGTCCTAAAGAAGGATAGGAATATGGGATTATTGGATGTGGGGATTGTGCACACTGTAATGGAATCATACGTGGGGAGACAATAGCACATTCAACAAAAGGTTTTCCCATTAGGATTAATGGACACTTTACATATAACAGTAAGGAAGTAATATATATGTTAAAATGCCCATGTGGATTAACATATGTAGGGCAGACGAGTAGATCCATTAAGACTCGGTTAAATGAACATAAAAGTAAAATAAGAAATTATACAGCTGAGCTTGAAGAAAGAAATAAACAGGAAGAGAAGAAAGACAGAATCTCGGAATTATCAGTAGCCAAACATTTTTTTCATAGTAAACACACAGTGTCGCAATTAAGATGGACAATATTAGAGCAAGTAAGTTCCATCAGAGGAGGTAACGTTATTAAGAAAAGAGGCAGTGTGGATAAAACGACTAGATTCTCTTATGCCGATGGGATTAAATGAAAATTTTAGTTTGCAATGCTTTTTATAACTGAATAGTATTTAAAAGAATTTTTGATATTGGATCAATTTGTATGATGATTTAATTGTAATGATTGGTTTTAACTAAGATAAATTATTTATGTATTACAGGTATTGAATTATGCACCTAAAATGAATTGAGACTGTATGGCTATGGAATAAGGATTTTTGTTAAGGAGTTAATGAAATTGGTGAATGGTCACATGATGTAAGGGGCATTTAAAGCATGAGGTTCACTGTGTCTGTAATGCACCTGAGGAAGGGGTTTTCCCCCAAAAGCTTGTATGTGAATTCCGCTGGAATAAAAGGTTTTAAAGGCAAAGCCTGAGGTTGGTGTGCTTCATATCCTATTATTCAAGATAAGGAATTTGGCTGATTTAGAGGCAGCTTGGGAGTGGGTGCACCCTGAAACAGTAAGTGGTGTGCTGAAGAAAAATTGTTTTTCAAGGAAAAAAACACAGCAAGTCCAGTTGATTTGACTTATTTCTATATATATATGCCATGACCTGGATGAATGAGAATCCTCACAAACACAACCATGCATTGATTTGAATAAGAGACTAGAATATGAATAGTAGATGACATGAATAGAAAGATACAATGTAGCAGTAAAAATTTTAAAAAAAAATTAAAAAGCTGGAAGTCAGAAGTATAAGGCAATTAATTCAAAACCAATACAAAAGAAAAAATAAAGGCTAATTAAAAACTTGCTTGGAATTTGCTATTCTATAGAATACTAAAAGGTAACTTGATGGTGAACAACCCCTTTAAAATCAGGAACAGATGACTGTAAGGTGCATAATTGAAATTTATAAAAAAAGGAAAAAATGAGGGCTAATTGAAAAGTTGCTCAGAATTAGTCATTCTATAACATACTTGATGGTGAACAACCCCTTTAACATCCGGAATGGGTGATGGTCATATTATTGATGAGAACAAGGAAATCAACTATAGATTATCTAGAGATTATCTGATGCAAACAACGCACATAAAGATGCCCCAGTCTCATACTTTCCATCATTATAAATGATGGTTTTCCTGTAGTTAAACCACATACCTCAGCCTGTATAATTTGTACTGTACAAATGCAAATGCTGTATTGATCAAACTGAAATTATGTCATGGACAGCTGAATGGCTCCATGCTGTTGATGGGGAATCCAAAAAGGCAACAAAATACTCCCTTGGATAGATAGATTTAAAGTTATTTTATCCTTTAGATTGTAGCAAAGTTCAGACCTTGGTCAGTATAATATGTTTCACAATATGGGTAAGAATAAAAAAGAACCCTGCCCAATCTGATTAACTCAAACAGGTCACTCCCATCAATTATAAATTCAACTCAATCAGAGGTTAAGATTTAGAGAATTCTTTGTATACAGCCCAATAATACCATCAATAAATATCAATTTTAGTATCCAACACTTAATAAATTAATTGTTGTGTTGTGCAGCGCAGAGATTAATTAGTCCCAATAAATTGATTGACATATTAATTTGATTAATAATTATTTATTGGGCAGGGTTCTTTTTTCTTCTTACCCATATGATGATGGGGAAGCACCACCAGCCAAAGGAGCACCACAGGTGGCAGAACCACAACCTGCAACAGTTCCGCAGGCAACAGCACTACCACCCACAGCAGCAGAACTGCCACCTCTCCAGGATGGTGAACAACCCATTAACACAACCCTTAGTATTCTCAATCCCAGTCATGTAACATTACAGTATTTCAAATTCAATACACTTACACATAAATATATGGTTTATTCAGTAGATACCATTATCAGTAAACCAGGGGAAATGTCAAAAATCACAAACATGTTTTTAAGAAATTGATGTGGCAGTATTTTTTTTTTCCCTAACTGAAGTAGCAGTTAGCATAGTGGATAGGATGTCCTCTTACAATGTAGGGCATGTGTGAAGTAGTAAAAAGATCAACAATTTATGTTATTTCACCTTTCCACTTTGACACTGCAGATTTGCTCATTACTGTTTTACATCAAAAAAGCTGATGCAACAAAAAGTCGCTCATAGAATTTTGTTTTTTGTTGAAGCAAAATGGGACAAATTCTCTCATCACTAGCACCAATTATGCTTTTTCTCCCACCATTGTATACATGAAAACACCAAAACTAAATTCTGAAGCCTCAAAATGGCCTGTCAAACTCCTTACAGTGAAGCTCTGTCACACTTCTGGATAGTGAACTGCTACACTTGGATATGTGATCACCGTATCACCTCTTTTCACTGCACAAAGTTAGAAACCTAAAAACAGAAAAAGAGGAGCTCAAGTGTAATATTATAATAATAGCAATGTGTTTATTTAAAAGTTAAAAATACACTCACATAAAAGTGAATTAATAAAAGACTATTCAACATCTGAAAATCCCCTTCAGCCTCAACATGTTTTGCACTCAATAGTGTTTCCTCAGGAGGTCAAGGGGTAGTACACCAATGCAACACTTTAAATAGTAATCCAGTTAGGTGAGTAATTAACTCTTTTCCTATTGGAAGATTTTTAATACACATCTTAAATAGATATACATGCACAATTATAAAAATACTTGATTTCTTAGCAAATAAAACATTTTCCTTTAATTTTTAAAAAAGGAGTCAATGCTATGGCCACATTAAACCCATAGGGAAATTTTCTACCAAAAATCCAATGCTGTTCCCTCTGCAAAATTCTCAAATCTCCATCTCTCTTTAACAAAGTGTTATGCACCAATTATATTCCCTGAAAACGTGAAAAAAGTTTGCACAATTGTGTTCCTCATAGAAGTGTTGCAGCAAATGAGTTAAACATTTGTTTTTCTTCAGCTTTAGAACTTTTATGATCCCTTTTTTTTGAAAGGCCTTGCATACTGGTATTGACATGTACATGTTGCCAAATATATATAGGACACCATTAGTAGAACATATAACAAAGTCTTTGATCCCATAGGACTTTCCTGTTTGGTAAGCTGTGATACTCTCACCCTTACTAAGAAAGGCACAAGCTTTACAATTTCTGTACTTGTGATTCCCCACAGAACCACAGATTGATTTATGTGGTACCTCCCATTTCAAACTAGGGGCCAGAATATTTTTGATGGTTTTGCCTTTCATAAAGATGATAAAACATCAGCAGTAAAAATATGCCAGTTTTTGTTTTTTCAAACTGAATTGGCTGCAATAGTATAGTTTGTAATAAAAAAGGGAAACTCTCCTTTTTGTTCGAGCTCTTGGGCTGCAAGAGGGAGCTTCTTGGTCTCTTTTTTGCTTTGACTATTGTGGCATGAAATACAGATTGATCATAACCCTTGTTATCAAACTTGATAGCAAGGTCCTCTGCCTGCTTCTCAAAATCTGCCACTGTACTACAGTTCCTACTCAGCCACAAGAATTGCCCAATGAGAATATTGTTAATACAATGGGAGGGATGTATGCTTTTAGGATGCAGATATGAGTTAACACTTACAGATTTATTTATATCCATGTATTGAGTTTAAAAACTATCCACAATAATCAGAAAAAAAGCAAAGATGTTTTAGATATGGTGTGTGTACAGTACAGGTTAAACTCATTCCTATTCAGATTATTCACGGAAATCAAATCTACCTCTCCCCCCTTCCAGATCAGTATAATGTCTTCAATATAGCAATGCCATAAAACCAATTGTGGATCATTTCCATTAACAAACTGATGTTCCCAAAAGCCCATATAGATTTTTGCAAAACTTGAAGTACATCCCATTTCCGTACCAACCTGTTGTTCAAAGTAATGATTATTAAAACAAAGAAGTTATGGGAGAGGATAAACCTGATACCCTCCCCGATGCAAACTCCTGATGAGGGAGAGACAAAACACTAGATTGATTTAAAAAAAACCTTAACTGCCTCAGCACCCCCATGTGAGGGATACATGTATATAGCAATTGAACATCCAAAGACTCTAAAATCATATCCCCTTCCCATTGTAATTCCTCCAAATACCAAAAACTGATGATGTACTGTATCCTTCCTTATTCTGTAATTGACAAAAGTTCAACTCCTTTCTGTCCCGGGAGTTGTACTTCAAGATTATAAGGGTTATTTCCAGCTTCAGGTCATTTGTGTTTTAGTTATACGACATGTTGAACAAACATATACATTGTTTTAGTTATATAACATGTTGAACAAACATATACATTTCTGCTTGCTTTGCTCTAATTTGTGTTCGGAAAGGGGCAGGAAATTAGAAGCAGGTGTTACTTAAGCAGTTAAACAGAACAAAGAAAGAAATTGTGTGCACTTGGTCTAACTGACGCTGTAACAGCTAGCAACTATTTTTTACAGCACATGAACTAAGATACACTCTGGAGTTGACCAGCTGCTGCAAATGATATACTGCCACTAAGGTACTTAAGGAGTTATTTACCTATATGTACATGGGTTTATATGGGTACCCAACTGCACCATTAAGGATTGCAGAGCATGTGGCTCCTTGTGCAAAGTTTGCTATCTGCCAATGGGGATTTCTTTGAGTTTTCTCCCCTTTAAGAGCAAGGAGGAACTTCTGCTATTTAGGGTAGCATTGTAGTAAGTAAAAGTAAATATGCACTTTGATTAGCCCTCACACTAGAGCACATAAGAAGCACATGGCAATAAAACAATATCAAGCGTACAATACAATTATTTTACAATTATTGCGCTGGCACTCTACATGTGTGTATGTAAGAATGCCTAGTGCCCCACCATAAAAAAGTATGTGTGGTAGTAAATGTCAATTTTTGGTGTTATGTTAGTGTAAAAAATGGTGTGTGTTTTTTGTTTTATTACATACCTGGGTTCAAACAAGCAGGCAGGCTGCAGACACTGAAAGGCAGCTTGAAACAATGGACAACCATTGTGTGGTTATCAGATGGCACAAATCTGCTTTTTGTCCTGGACCCCTAAGGCAAAGTAAGGGCTTTAAACACCAATCTCTGCACCAAATAGGGTTGCCAACTGGCAGATATTTTACCAGCTTAGAAGGTAAGCCTGGTCTCTCTTTTAACCCCCAGCCCAGCCCAATTCCTATTAAATTATACCTTTTATGACCCTTTCTGCCCCTTGATGCCCCTGTTATCGGCCTCTCCTCTTGTTATTGCCCTGCCCCCATTATTCAACCAGTTGTAACCCTTGTCTCAACCCAGAAATGCTACTGTTTTATGCAAGTGAGTCTTTAATGCTCACATTGTATATTTCATGATCTGTGGCTGTTAAGCTTAAAAAAGTACAATAATGTGATGTAACTTATTAGTGCTTAATTAATAAAATCTCTTGTTAACTAAAGGGAATATTTTTGCATTACTGCATTTATTTTCATTCTACAGTAGCTAAGGTGTACTGCCAATACGATTAGATTATCACCTGAACACCTCAGAACAATATGTTTAATCATACTGTATGCTGCATATGTTCTACAATGTGAATAATGAAATGCATAAAGGTTACAATATGGAATATAATATAAATGGCTGAATCAAATTATTTTGGTCAATATAAATTATTCTGAGTTGGCATTTTAATCTTGTATATATATTAAAAATGCAATACATGTTCTTGGCTACACTTGAATGCACCTTTTGAGAATGAGTCTACAGAATGCAAAATTTATCATTAGAATTGTTCTATCACTAGAACAAGAACTGTTTCTACTTTTTGCTATAGTTATAGTCAAATATATTAATAATATATATTATTGTATATATACTTATAACTTCAAATTATTTACTGAGTTTATATTCCCCCATTTAGCTAATAGATATTAACTAGATTAACAAATAGGCTTCATCATCTGTTGTTAACACAAATACTGTAGCTGGAGCATTAGCCTGTCATTGGATTTATTGATCTAACTTCTATCTTTATTGAGCAGAGATGAGATATCCCCAAACAACTATGACAGCCCCAGACTGTAGCTGGGCTGTTTTTTGCATTCAGGTGTCCGGGGAGAAGTGTAGTTTGGGTTCTGCATGTATAAAAGGTATCCCTGATGAGAAAGGAATGTAGATGGATTCCAATATACCTACTTTTCTCCCTCTCTTTCCATTTTAGTTAGTTCTCTTTTGTGTTATTAAAATTCAGCATGAATGCATTAGCACAATTAACTTGCTAAAATAACTAAACCTTAAAAGAACAAATAGTGCTGACTAAAAATACAAATGTGAGAGAATATACAAGAATCTGTTAAAAGAAAATAGAATTTATTATTGCTATGCATATTTAAAATATTACAGTTTTAGCTCAAATGAAACTACATACAAATTAAAAGTAATTGTTTTTATGTTGATTAATAAATGGGTGAATATTGCCTGTTAATAATAGTTTGAGCTAGGGGATTAGTATGCAAGCAACATCATAAAATAAAAAGTTCATTAAAAAAATCAATAGAGGAAAAAAATGTAAACATAAAACTGGCGGACTGAAGCAGCAATACTACCTAATATTCAAGGGGAAACAATTTAAGAGTTGTAGTAGAACACCCTAGCATTCAGGTGATGATATATAGCACAGAAAAACATGAGCAAGTAAAGGTTTAAATATTATAATGTGCATTTGGGTGACTTTGTAACAAAACAAAGGATCATTCATTTATAAAGTGCAAGTGCAGTTGTGGTCACAAAAAGGATGTTGCAGCCATTTTGTGCAAGGTAACTATGGAACTACTGCCACCTTGTCAAAGCAAAAATGCCCCTAAAAACAGGGGCAGCCATCAGCTTTATGCCATGTATCAGAAATTACATCAACTGGACAAAGTGCAATTATGTCAGATTTGTGCAAAGCCCAGTGGTGTGTATTTAAATGCACTGTTGCAAATGGGTCAGGAGCATCACTCCATAACATTATGTTCCAGAAGTGTTCCCCTACACCAAGATAACTGCACCAAAGCCTTAGCATAGATGAACCAATTAATGGCTAGCCTATTACTCTAATAATGTGTAATACTCACAAATAATCTCCAAAATTGTCCCCATGGTACACAATCTCCATAGATTCCTGGCATAACATGTATTCTTGTAGCATTCTTACAAGAAACAGGTGTGATTACTCAATTTCCAGCCACAAACCTGTGACGAGATTAACAGTTTAAGAGACAAGGCTACTGTTTCTTGCAAGCTAACTGACTACTCTCACTCAGCAGCTGCTCAAATCATTTTACTCACTAAGGGGCAAATTCACTAAGATTCGCAGTTGCACTAGGCGCAACTTCGCCGCGCTTCGCCACACTTCGCCAGGTGTAGTTTCGCCAGCGCTCTGCAAATTCACTAAAATCCGAAGTTGCGCACAGGGGTAGCGTAAGGTTGCGAAGTTGCTCTAGCGTTGATTCGCTAAGTGAAGTGAAGTTACGCTAGCGAAGGTTAATTTGCATACAGCGCCAAATTCAAATTTCAATGGAGGAATACGTAGAATCACTACAAATGCCTGGGAAACCTTCAAAACATCAAATAAAAATTTTTTTTTGCCCTACACATGTGCCCACTGTATAGTTAAGTTGCCATGAGTTAGGAAATGTAGGGGGGAAGGAGGGGAGCCCCAAAAATTTTTTCGATCTTTTTCAGCCTATCACCCATAATATAGAAAACACGACAGCGTTTTTTGAGACTTAGAAAAAATTTGAACTTTTTTGGAAGCAATCGCTATCTACTCTATTGCGCTTCGCCTGGTCTGAGGTGGCGAAGGAAGTCTAGTGTAAAAGGTAGCGTTCAGTACACTGCGCGCGTTAGTGAATTTGCGTAGTTACGTCCGTAGCGAAAATTCGCCAGGCGTAAGGGTGCGAAGTAACACTAGCGAATCTACGCCAGCGTTCGTTAGTGAATTTGCGAAGTAACGAAAATGCCCAACGCTAGCGAATTGACTCTAGCGTTCGGCGCTTAGTGAATTTGCCCCTATAAGTCTCAGATACCTCCTAGCCTCCCATGCGCAACACAGATCCTGTGCACTCAACAAACAGCTGCAGAACTAATATTTGGAATCCACGATGGCCACTTCTTTTGCTTGGTTGATAAATTCTGTAGAGTCCATAATCACACCTTTACAGGCTTTTTGAACACCAAAACAATGAAAATTACTAACGTTTTAAGCAACAAGGGCTAAATAAAGAATAAAAATGTCTGTTACATGTTTCATCTATTTACTTTAGATATCATTAGGCAAATTCTTCTTCTTTTTTCAGTTTTAAATAAACTGTGGACTGGTTTACTTAATCATTTATTGTATATTTGTTTACTAGTAGACTGACCACTTTATACATATAATATGTATATATTTTAGCATTTTATTGATTATAGAGTACAAGATAATTTTGGTGTATAGGTGACCCAAAATGTAACAAGCATCATAGCACTTGGGCAGCATGCCACCACTTGGTCCTACAAGAGACAGGTCCAAGATTAGATCTCTGCCACCGTTCTAAAGTCACTGCTTTCACCTGTGGACAGAACACAGGATGCATGCTTCTGTTTCTCTTTGGAGTTCCCTGCCATCAGAATCTCAACATTTGCACAGGCAAACACACAGCAGAACCAAGGCGGAGCCTTACATGCCCCCCCCCCCCCTCAGGATGACCTCAGGACGTCTTGTATGTTTTTCCAGATGATCCCTATGAAAAACGTTAGTCAATCTTGGCGCATGAGCGTTTTCTTTTGGCTCCAATTAATTATCTTCATTAAGAAATCACTTTCACATGACCTGTAGTTTCCTGCCATTGACCCTGGAATCCAAAATCCTCTCAACTTCAAATTCTATATCATCCTAGCAAGAGATAGGAGGAGGAGGAGGAGGAGAAATGCGCCTGACTGAACTTCTTAAGCAGAGCAGCCTGAAAGACAGTATAAACCTTAAAATAATCAGGTAGGTTTAGTTCAAAGGCAACTGGATTGATAACCCTTTTTTTTTAACTTAATGTTAATTCAAGTTTAGCATTTTGTACAGAATGAAAAATAAAGTAAAATAACATGTCATAACATAAGATAAAATAAAGTAAAATCATAGCAATGTTATTTATAACTTTCTGTTGTCACTGTGTCATTTTTACCCACTACTCTTTAAGATCTTAAATTGTGTCTATAGCACAGTTGGTGGGGAACAAGCATCCTGTGTGAGGTTTTCTTATTAGTCCAGGGGTTCCATATTAACTCATATTTGTCAAACTTATCTTTCAAAGTGTAAGTGGTTTTTTCATTAGCCGCAATCCACCAATTCTTTTTCTCCAGTGCTGTTTGGTGTGGACCAGGACCTTTCCACGTTGAGGCTAAGACATCAGTCCATGTTTGTTGTACAATTTGGCATGTCCACCAGTTATGCCAATTATCTGCATCCTGACCGCATCCTCTAAAATACTTTTTGAGTTTTTCCGCTCCCATTTATGAAGTAAGTTTGGTGAGACATACCAATCGTATAGGATTTTGTAGGGGTTTTCCTTAATGATAGCGTTCAATGAGATCCGTGCCATATCTGTAAATATTTCTGTCAATTGTTCCTCTGAGAGATTCTCACCTAAATGTGTCTCCCATCTTAATTGGTGTTTTTTTTCCCTGAAGACCTATCGTGCCATATCAGTCTGTAAAGTTCCGCTATCAAGGCCCTGCGAAAAGAGGTTATTGTATACCCATTCAAACCTTGTTAATCACAGCTTTGATGTAATGAGATACCTGCATGTATTGAAATTTGTCCGGATGAGTCATTTCATATTCATCTTTTAAAGTTTCTCAAGAGATCAATTTATTCCATTGGATGAACTGATGCCTATGTTTTTTGGCAATCCATGGCAAGTCATCGCACAATTGGTTGTGTGAGGGAGTGTTCAGTTTCCACCCACCTGTGGGTCTTCTCTATTGAATTCCATTGCACCAGCTGTGCTAACCTGGCAGCTAAGTAGTAGCTTTTGATGTCAGGTAGCCCCCATCCACCTTTCCCCTTAGACCTTACCAAAATGACTGTGGAGATTCTCGCTCTTTTATTTTGCCATATAAATGCAGTAATAACTGATTGAAAAGATCTTAATTCTTTGTCTGGGATTCTGATGGGAAATGCTCTAAATAAGTCCAGTAATTCAGGTAAACCTATCATTTTAATTGCGTTAACCCTCCCTAGAAGGGATATTGGATATGACATACAAGCATTCATTAAACCGCTCAAGTGTGTATACATTAGTATAAAATTAAGTTGGTGAAGTTTTTCTGGATTTTCTCAGATTATACTCTTCCACAGGTTGGCGGTGTTGGTTGGGAGTGTAACACAGCCTCTGCAGTTTACATTTAATGGCGATCATCAAATATGGTGGGCAAAGCTTGAATAAAAGTGTCTATTGTGGCCAGCAGTGGACTATTTTGTTCTAGTAACCATTGAGCCCATACCTACAGTTGGTCTTGAAGTAGCGAAATCATAACCCCCACTAGAATCTGCTCCAAAGCGTAGGACTGAGGTTTTAAAGTGAATAAGAGCCGGCAACTGTTGATAAAGGTCCAAAAGGAAAATGTATCTGGCATAGCAAATTTGGGCTCACAGAATGAAGAAGCAGCTGCAGATGACCCCCTAGGGACTGGAGCCAGCTGGACCAGAGCATTAGTAACAGGGGGGGAAGCAGAAATATAGCTGTCTTGAAGTTGACCTTGCACTGCTTGATAACCTCCTTGAAGATCTCTCACCGCTGCAATTTGCTGGGACAAATCTTGTAAGTAAGGTGACTCTCCTACAGGCTCCATCTTGGCTTGGTTATTCTGTCAGGAACTGGCAGAGCCTAGTAGGCGAAGAGTCCTAACACTTGAGTCCTCAAAAAAATTTAGTGGTGTTATTGAAGGTGGACCAAGGTCTTGGCAGGCTTAATCCCACGTAGTCAGGGACAGGCCAGAGATCAGAATGCAGAATGAGTTTAATCAAAGTTAGGGACAGGCAGAGGACAGAAGGCAAGTGGAGATCAAGCGTAGTTGGGGACACGCAGAACTCAGAAGGCAGGCTAAGATCAAAAGTAGTCAGGAGCAGGCATAGGTTGGAAGGCAGGTGGTATCATTTCAGAGGAATCCAAAGGCATTCTGAATTGTAATAAGGAATCAGAAGTGAGCGCTGAGGAGTTCCCTGTAGTGATGGGCGAATCTGTCCCATTTTGCTTTATTGAAAAATTCACAAAACAGAGGAACAATTTGTGAAACGTCAACAAAAATTGCCCAGTCCCATGTCTCAAATATAAATAGGCAGCAATGTGTTAATGTTCCTTAAAACAGACATCTTTCAATTTTTTCACAGCTTAAGTTCTGGTTAGTTAGTTATTTTCTGCATTACTATTTTGGAGGTTACTATTGATATAATAATATGTTACTGTTTTATCTTGACAGTCTAAGATGAAAAGATGGACTCTTCATGCTATTTTTATGCTCTCCGTAGACTAGTATAGCCCTCTTCTGCTACTGCATGAGATCTAGCACGCATTTAGTTGCGTGTGGCGCTACAGGAGTCCTGTGCCTCCGCTATATGGGAGAGCAGGTTCACTTTAATATGGCGTGCCTCCACCCAAGGTCAGGACAGGCTGAACTGTAATACCCCTCCCTGGGAACTTTTCTGATCCGCAATACACATACACAGTGGAACGGTTGATGTGTTTATTTGGCAGGACACTTTACCTTTAAATTGCAGTGATACAGGTAGCCTGCCAGCCAGGAGCAACTTCACTCAAATAACACAGCTATTGATCTCTGGACTGCTGAAGGGAATCCCCACTTATGTGGCAGTTGCTTTAGAGCCCTAAGAAGGACTCCCTAAGGCTTTCCGTGCCCTGAAAAGAGCACGCTTTGTTCTTCAGAGCCATGACAAGGACCCCCTTTCCTTCCGCACCCTAAAGAGAGCGCGCTTTTCTGCCACTGGGGTTCCCTATTAAGTTTCACACACAAAATTCTGGGAGTATGTACACTGTACTTCATTTTCTCCCAGCAGCACTTTCTCTCTACCTCTTCCTTCCTGTCAGATCACAGAGGGTGGGGCTCCTCCCCCTGCTTGCACAGAAACAATACAGAGGAGAGACAAGTGTACACAGCTCTCCTACACTAGATAGTAATGATTTCTGCTAATCATGTTGATAACCATATTTTACTGATCTATTGGTTTATTGCACTTTCTGCAAGTGTGGGTAGTGTTTGCCTAAGCCTTTCTGGGTCATGTGTGATTGTTTAACCGCACCTAATGAACATCATACAGTTCCTCGAAAATCATACTATATAAGTGCATAGCCAACATATGACTTTGAAATATCTCTTTCAGCAAGGACTAAGTGATTTATTTTCATTATTTTATTATTTCTACTGAAAAAAACAAGTGGCATACAGTACATTTTCCCTCTTGATATATACAATAAAGTCAATAAATAATAAAACATCTTGGTTTTTCTAATTTAGAGCACAAGATAGCATTTCAAAATGCAGTTAATTACTGTATTTAAGCTGTTTTTAAGCTGTAACAGAAAACAGAGATCCATACCACTGAAATAAAAAAAAGTTGATAAAAAGTTCTAGTTGTATCAGTAAAACAGTTTAAGAGGCATCTGGAATTCCACTCTACAGTGGTTTCCCAAGTTTACTTGTGTCTTTCTCATAATCGCTTATTCATAAAATCATCTGCAAAGCTCTAAAACTTTATATGCAGACATCTTAAATTGATGGTACTAAATTCTTAGGATGCACAGTTTCTGTCTAAAGTGATTTATTGTTAACATGTTAAATATTTTATTTTAGCATTATAAAGAACAGCTTTGCTTCCTAAGGCAAATTGTGAACTAGTTCTGCATTCCAGGAAACAATGAAGGAAATTACTGGTATGAGACTAATATCCAGAATGCTAGGGATGTGGTTTTCTGTAATTTGGATCACCAAAACATAATGTTAAACTTAAAATTAATGTAAACTTGATGTTAAAACATTAAATAAATCATTTTGCCACCATGTAGCTTAGTTACCAACAAGTACTGTTTTACTGTTGTTACAGAGAAAAAGGAAACATTTTAAAAAATTAGAATGATGTTTTTAAAAAGTATTCTATGCGAGATGGCCTTCCCATATTTTGGAGCTTTTTGGATAACAGGTACTCTGTGCCTGTACTACCAAATAGCCAAAAAAAAAAACACTTTACTGATTTCCGGTAGTCTTCTTGAGAGTATTTTTTCCCTTATATCTTTCATTTCTGAACTTAGTATCTGTAAGAAGAAAGCCCAACAACAAGCACATGCTTCCAAAAGACTAGAAATATTTATAGCAGGGCAGGGACAGGTGTTTAGTTACATTAAATTACCTGTTATCCAGAATTCTCAATTACCATACCTTCAGTCTGCTAAAACGGGATTGCTTTGCCTTCAATTAGGATTAATTCCATCTTTCTGATCAAGTACAAAGTACTTTTTTAGCATTACAGAAAAAAATTTAATCAACTCAACCTATTACTGAAATGTCCCAACTTTCTCTTTGATCTCCTGCACTGAACAGCCAGAAAAAATAAAGTTTCTAATTTAATTGGCTTTTGGCAGAGAGACCAGAATAGATACTTATATACTGTTGTAACAAATTAAGATAAGCAGGTCTCTTGGGGATTTGAAGCTTAAAGGGCAATTCATTCATTAGCAAAACTTTAACAACACATAAAAACTACAGAAACATGTTCAAACTTTCATAAACTGCCAAATTTTGTAGAATTAAAGTGGTAATTAGGGGGTGTGGTCACAAATAGGGGCATGGTAAAAAAATGTTTTGCTGCACTTCGGTTGGCAAATTGTTTTGTCACTCTTTGCAATCCCTTGCAGTAACTCCTTCCAAAACCACTTATTCAGGATGAGTTCAAATGCAATAGAAATTGCATATACCAGACAAGCAGGTGGAGGATCAGCAACTGCTTTGTCTCTTGCCAAGATCACCAGTAAAAACAACCATCCTGGGTAAAGCTCAGTCTCACCTACACCCTAACTGGGCTTGGTACTCAGATCAGCTCATAAGCTTTCCCATCTGAAATCTGAAATGATTTTCAATGCAAAATCTCATGATGACATCACTGGAGTCACCAAGTAGTGAATTTTTTTCTAAAGACACTAGTCAGCAGCACCCTCTGCTCCCCCCCCCACCAGACAAGCTCCAATAGATACATTGGTGAGACAGAGGATTTTTCTTTTTTTTTCTTTTAATTTTCTTATAATTCTTTAGGCAAATTTGGGGAGGCTTAGCCTCTCTAAGCCTTAATGAAAAACCGCCTGTGACTACAGGTTGGAATATTTGTTACCTAGCACACAGTAATTATGGGGTGAATTTCTCAGGTTAGATGCGTCATATATATCTATATTTTTCCAACAAAAGAAATAAAGAGAATAAAGATGATTAGTCACTATAGTGATGGGTGAATCGGACATGTTTCACTTCACCGAAAATTTGCAAAACAACAACATTTTAATAACACATTCATGTATGAAGACATTCTGTATGTATAGCTTAATATATTGAATACTTCAAAAGTATGTACATTTTTGTAATAAAAGGGCAAATAATTAACAAAATAATCTTGAAACTATTTTAAAAATATCATTTACTGAAATGTCATCTACATATTTATAATTCCCAGAAATACAGTAAAAAATGGGTGAGTTTAAGGACAAACCATAGTGTGCATTATCTGTGATCAATTTGTGTGCATTATTGTAAATGCAATACTGAATATATTGATTGGTAACTTTTTAAAATCTATTTACAATGAAAGGCTGATGTCTAATAATCTTAGGAGGTTAGTAAGTGGTTTTCATAGACATAATTTATTACAGATATAGATCATTAAACAATCTACTAAATATGCAGTTCTAGTGGCAATTATCAATTTTAATTATGTCATATAGATTTTACTCCTTGGATACAATATGTGCTGCATATGCTTTTTGTCTATAATCATTTTAGAACAGTCAAAAGAAGCATATTTTTAATGGCAAGCTCAGTACAAGAGCTGAAAAATCTGTCAATGAACTTAATGTAAAACAAGTGAGAGAACAGATCCTTTTATGGTATAAAAAAAAAGCTTTTCTGAAACCATAAAGAAACAAGAACCTGAGCAGCAACTTGCTGGCTTGTGGGCACTATTTTTAAAGGCTGCATTGTGAAAGGTTCATTGATGTAAAAAGTATCTGACCAGTGGTATTTGTATTTCAATCATTTTGTACAAAAGTTTAAATGCATCATTGATTTGCCCTAATTGTGCGGTGCACACAATAAGATTCAACAAGATTTTTTTTATGTAGATTTGTGTATTTGCTTCTCAAATTTAACCTCTTGATCAAACACTGATTAATTTTAATTTGATTTTAAAAGCATGCACAAATGTGTTGCAGTGCTTAAATAGTACTCTTCTTAGAGTAGCATGAGGAGGAATACTGTTCCTTTAATACAAACTGTAGAGGGGAGAGATGGGAGTTAGGGAGGGCAGATGGTAGAAGGTTAGAGTAATGTAGTCAAGATAGGATGAGAGCATGCATCTTGGCCAAACCAAATGAAAGAAAGGGACGAAATACCCCCTGACAGTGTGCTGAGTTGACAGGGTTAATGAATATGCCATCAATAGTAAATGGGTGAGTAGGACCAGATCAATAGAGATAGTAAATAGGGGAATAGGACCAGGCTTTGGTGGAAAGATGATTAGCTTTTACACCAAAAATATATATACACAGTTTAATAAAATATACAGCTTTTCTTAGGGGAATATTAATAAAACATGGCACTAGGATTAAAAGGGCTCGGGCAGAATACCTGGTGGGCCTATTTCATAAAGCAACTGAACTAGAACAAGCTCACAAAAACTCTCTAGCAGAAAATATTATGCAAGAACTCACTACCACAAGAGAATTAATTAAAACGGAGCTGAACAAAATATCGCTATATGTGTTACAGAAATGTAAAAGCATGTTCTATGAGCACAGCAATAGGCCCGGCAGGTTCCTGGCAAGAGCCATAAAACAAAAGAAAACAATCTCCTTAATACATGCTATGAAAAGTAAACAAGATAAAATAGTTTATACAACACAAGAGATTGCAGACACCTTGCAGAAATACTAAACTGATTTATACAATCTTAAGACCCCCCACAAACGTAATAAAGTATATATATAAATATATACAAAAAATTAAGCAATATATAATGAGTACAGCGCTACCTACATTATATGCTGATGACTTGCTGGTGTTTGTGACCCAACCACATATTTCTCTCCCATCATTGTTACAGGAATTTAATATAATTTAAAATAAACTACAATAAGTCTGAATTGCTTAACGTTTCCCTAACTCCAGCTAGTCAAAAACAATTACAAACAAATTTTCCTTCTAAATGGAAAAAAGAAGCTATTACATATTTGGGGATTTAAATACCAGCAAATCTACTTCAAATCAATACATTGAAATACACAAAACTATAGAAACAAATAACCCATGATCTTACAAATTGGCAGCTCCCTAATATCTCGTGGTTTGGCAGAATTAATGTTATAAAAATGAACATACTTCCCAGGGTCCTGTACTTCCTACATACAATCCCTATAGAACCGTCTCAGCAATTTTTCCATTCATTAAACACAGTAATCACATCATTTATATGGGCCAAAGGGAAACCTAGACTAAACAAAAAAGTCCTAAATCGTAGCAAATCCCAAGGAGGCCTAGGATTACCAGATTCTAAACAATATTTAAAACCAACCACATTGGGAAGGATTGTAGAGTGGTTCCATTGTCAAAACACTAAAAAATGGATTCAAACTGAACAATCTTTGACTGAAAGACCACTCCAAGCATTATGGTGGTTACACACCACACAATGGCCAAAATCCAACCTTTTGCCTCTGATTTGTAGTGAAACCCTAAATGTAGCAGACAAATTTTTGAAAAGATCACCACATTTCATTTCACACAAGGGCCCATGCACGCCAATAATAGGAAATCTCACCTTTACACCTATAATGATGAATAGTTTATTCTTAGACAGAAAACCCAGTGATAACCTTATGGGCATTCATGTATTGAAGGACAACAAATTAAACTCATTAGCTATTCTTTGCCCAGGCAAAGAGGATTTTTTTCTCTATAGACTAAAATATGCCCAACTAAAACACAGGTTTCTCTTGAAACCCACATCTACTTTGAGGATTATTATCTAGCTAGGCATACCCCTAACCACCTCAACTCATTACTGTATAAAATAACGGAACACCAGACTGTAAATAGCTAACCAAAATATACCCTCAAATGGGAACAAGAACTAAAGGCTACATGCACCGATGAACAATGGGAAACTTGTTTCTTGCTCACTCATACATTTTCCATAGCTTGCAAGGAACAGGAAACTAATTTTAAAGTAATATCATGGTGGTACAGATGCCCTGACATACTGCAGAAAATATATCATACTCCAAATGCACTATGTTGTCGATGCAATGAAGAAGTAGGATCTATGTTACACATCTGGTGGAGCTGCAAAAAGCTGAAAGAATTTTGGGACAAGGTGTTTGAGGCAGTTAATATAATTTCAGGGGTACCTATAGAGAAAAATCCAACTATTGGGTTATTATCAATGATCCCAGGCTCAAAGACAAAGTATAAAAAATCACTAATTGGTTACTGTTTAGGGGCTGCAAGAATGGTGATACCTAGACATTGGAAATCTATTTCACCACCCACAGTTAGTAAATGGATTTCTGAAATGGGGCAGGTAATGCGTATGGAGGAATTACTATTATATTTACATGATAAACAAACTGTATATGTCAAGACTTGGCAGCATGGGTTATGTTTCTGGAATCAGATGCCATTACAAATATATATAACCAGACAGGAGCAATCATTTTAAAGAGTACATACTGTAGACTTACAGAATGAGCAAAATGGTGAGTTTGGCCTAGTACAAGTTTCTTTCTTCTCTTTTCTGTCTTCTTTTTTCTCTCTTTTTTCTCTCTTACTTCTGTTTTATTTCCCTGGGTATTTCCCCTAGATCTAGTCTAAACCAGCCCCTACCCCTTTTGGATTTTATTATGGGGTTTACTATGATGGCATATTTAAAAGGGATCTGGGTGTTGGGTCAGCAAACTCTCTACACTAAGATGTGAGAAGAGGACTAATTCCAAGCAAGATAAATGTGGGATTAAAACTCAGTGTACCTCTAAAGTGTCAGTTGAAAATAGACAAAATGGATAGAGAGTCCAGGGTTAAGGGAAAGTAATGAATACCCCAGTGATTTTTTTTTCTCTATATTTCATAGTCTAACATCTGAACGTAAGCATTGTATGTGGACTGTGTTATATTTTTGTAATGAGAATGTTGAGATGTTATTCTTGTGGATGATACAGAAAACATAAATCAAAATCATAATATACAATACACAAGGCATAACTAGAAGAAATAAAAAAACAGAATCAAACTAGAAGGTCCTAGGCCTTGAATCAAAACGGTTATTCACTTTCCATTTTCGGTTCCAAACAAAAAGCAGTCTGGTATCTCCTTTATTAAATTACCCATGCTAATTGAAAGAGTTCTATTAACCATTTACCATCATAGATTCTGTAGGGAAGTGTTACTTGCCCTTTCCTTAAACCCTGTGACTTTAAATCTGGGACAACTACCGTAAAAACATGGCCGAAGCTTGTACTGTGGTGAGACAGTTTTCAATTACAGCCTGGCCAATCAGCAAGAAGTATTTGCTGCTGACCTTGTGGCCTCTCTGAAGGAGGTTTGGAGCCAAAATGAAAGTGAGGCAGATATTTCCAGGAAGAAGAGAAGTAAGGAAAACATGGACTCTGCACAGAACTACTGAGAGCCAGCCTGAGATTCCTCCTTCTGTGAGTGTGCCTACTGACTTGTACAAGTAGGGAGCTAGGGGTTTCACCTATAGAACATTTACCTATAAAGGGAATTCCATAGTCATAGTGCAGTGAGTTAACCCTTTTTCATTCAGCCATCATAGTGAATGGTACTAGTGCAGCAGACATGAGCTATTGCTAGGGTAGTAATTCTGTAGGATAGATAGGACTTCTGCCCTGTAGTCAGGCTAGGGTTGCGGCCTGGCCGGTAAAAATCCCAATGTTATTAATAGGGAAAAAGATAAATATATAGGAAGGCTGGTATTTTTTTCCAGAAAAGGTGGCAACCATAAGTCAGACCCAGATTTGTGGTAATGTCACAAAGGCCCAGGCCTAGGGTGGCAAAATTTTAGGGGCGACATGCTGGCATGCTGCATCCTAGGGAGAAATGGGTGCTCTGGTATATGAGAGCACGCTAGCATGTGCACAGGGGTTTCATATTAAGGAGCTGGCACTAGGTCCATGTGGCAATGGGAGGAGGTGCAATCGCATGCAAAGCATCCATCGCTGGGGGAATCAGTGTGGTATTGCAACACATACCTTTGTTCGCATTACCTTTGTATAACTACTAATTCCTTGCAGACTATAGTGTGTATAGTCACCATTCTTAAAGTGACAGTGGACAATTTCCAGGAAAGGGGGAACTCTTGTTATATTGCCTAACATTCAAAGTGTTATTTCAATGTTCCTATTGAACTATAATATATTACACTGGATGGAGGCAAGTAACTTATCCAAACCCTGCAAATCTTCCACTTAGCGGAGTCTTGGGATCTATTCTGTTAGCACCACAATGTGGCCCGGGATATTCACCCCAAGAAAGGGTTACAATTATATGGTGCCAACTATGGGAGAGCTAACTGCTGATACTGTCCATTTCTGGGTTCCTCTTTGCTCTATTCAAGAGCAGCAGGAAAAAAAATAAGTGGATCTAAACCTGTTTATCCATATTTTACTTCATTGTTGTTGGACTATAAATTCAAACCAATGCTGCCCTTCCCCTTGTTTTAAAGCTTTTAACTTTTCCAAAAGTGACTTTTAGCCACCCTTGCAGCCTTTTTCACCAAATGTTTGCATCATTGGGGCAGATTTACTAAACGGCGAAGTGGCCTTTGCTAGCGAACATTCGCCAGAAATCTCATCTGCAGGGACATCGCCAATTTACTAACAGGCATAGATAAGAATTCCCTAGCAAAAAAGACCACCTCTAGCACAATTTCGCACCATATCACCAGGCGAATTTTCGCTCAGGTGAACGATCGTTACTCTGTTACCCCTTTTGCCAGAGTTTCCTTCGCCACCTTAGACCAGGCAAACTGATAAGATGAAGCTACATCCTCCTCAATCTTATGTCAGTAATATCATATCCTGTATGCCAGAAAGCAATAAATGTTGAAAAAATGCTGGCGTTTTTTCATTTTTTAAATCTTTATCTACTAAAGATTTTTCTGTTAACATTTCTTTCCAAACTATTTGAGGGGCATGCTGCATTTGTTTTAGGTTGGGCTCATGCCTAGGGCATTAGATGATCTCTTCTGTCTTTATTATGCTTCATTGGACATTTGTGATAAAAAGTGGCCACTTCAAGCATTTGGCCCAACATCTCTAAAAAGACGTCCATATGACCTATATGTACCTGCCCTATTCAAATTGACCTAAGCTTAAGAGTACTAACGACGGTTCGCTAGGCATAAATGAACACTAGCATAAGATCACTATGAAATGCTTGCGCTGACAGATTTATGCTAGCAAAACGTTGCCAGCATTCAACTACCCAGATGCAATTTAGCATTTTAGTGAATTAGCATAGTGGTAGTGAAATTTCGTCTGGCAAAGTGGTGCAAAGTGTGGTTGATTGTCCGCTTGCTAAAATTCACCCTTTAGTGGATTTGCTCCATTGTGTTCACCTGGGGGAGTTGCAACTGATGGCATTGTTAGTATTGATGAGCGAAATTTTTCACCAGATGTGGATTTGCAGCAAAAAGAAATTGAAGAAAAATTCTGTTCTGGTACCCCTAAGTTTATGGTAAGGCCTATGGGGGATTCTCTGTCACATTTGATCAGCATGTAATAGTACTTTTGGTAACAATATACTGCATGTTTTGAGCTGGTACTTGGGTTTTTTTTCTCAGCTACAATTTGTATTCATGGAACATGACCCTGACAGCACATAAACCTTTAATTAAATGATTCACTGATCAAGCCAGAATTTTTGTGTTGTTGTGGTCATGTATTCAAATTACTTGCAATAATGCGGATTTGCTATATGGTTGAACTGATATGTTAATGCTACTAATATAACCAACATGTGAGTCCATTGCCCATCTTTATGCTGGAAAACAACAGACAGAGAGTGTCCTAGTGGATGTTACATAATGCAGGGAGGGTCTATTGTTTCTTAGCAATGTGATGTCATGTTTGACCTGTAACCCTGTGTGTTTTTTCTTCTTCATTTTCCTGTGTATGCTCTCTATGAAAAGTTCCTGTTGCACACAGTTTATGCTGAACTCTTTAAAGCAATCAAGTTACTGTTCACATAGAAGTTGGTATGTCTGTCCTCACTTACAGAGAATTTTTAAATATATGTTTCTAACTTACAATTATATATATACTATTTTTTCATAAGTAATAAATAAAACATTGTGTATACTATGAGTGGTGTAGCTCCATTAGTGGGTGTTCTCCTTCTCTCTTGTTTGTTTGCATCTGTGACAATGGCAAGGGAGAAACTGTAAGTTCTAAGAAATAATAAGATGCTAAGAAGAGTAGAAAAGTAGTTATACAAATATATACTAATGATTTCTCAGCAAACACAAAAGGAAAAAAATAGCTATAGTGGCCTTTAATCAATGTTCTTGTCTGTGATGTTAATGTGTTGTACCCTCACTATCTCCTTTGCAATATTTTCTAGTTGAAGGAAATAAGTGACCTTAATGTTTTGGTTTTTTTATTTATTTATTTATTTATTTATTTTAGGAGGTTTTTTTATTTATTTTTAGGAGGTTATTTATTATAGGAGGTTAAAAGAGGGTGGTGGCCTATTCACGTGAAGTGAATAGAACTGAACGTCTGAGAAAGAATCAAGTGTATGATTTGAAGTGCTAAAAGAAAGATTTGTATTTGTATTCAGATTGACCCACAGATTTTGTGAGTATAACCTTTTGTGTTATGTATATATTTCATCCATATAATATGAAGTATTGTTGTAAAATACACCTTGAGAAGTGATCTTTTTCTTTTCATAATTTTTAAATAAATTATACATAAACTGTGGTTCTGAATAAAGCAATTTTTACCAAAGGAAAGCATTACAATAGGACAACTGAAGCTCATCAGTAGTTTTTTTCAGCAAAAACATGTGCATTCTGTACCACTTCATAAATGTAAAATTGTGTCCCCTGTGCCTTTCACCTCTCTATCATCTATACATGCCTGTATCTGTATTTCTACATCCACAGCAGGGCCATTGAGCCTCACTGCATAGATAAGATTAAATCGCTGAATCAAAATATAGGCTGAAGAGTTCAAACATTTATTTTTTAAAAATCAAAATTAAATAAGTGGCAAAAAGTGTTGCACTGTGAATTTATTTGATGGTAGTTTTTCTGTCATAAATAGTTATTTAGGAAATCCCTGAAGCTATAAGCTCAGGGGCTGCATGACAAGGGATGAATGAACATTCCACCCGCCTTCCCCCATTTTGCATATTTAGCGAAATGTCAGGAGTCTTCTTTTTTATTTTTTCTTATTATCTATTAACAACTCAATATGGACATTCTTCCTGAATGTGATGTTACTTTGTGATTTCTGTATCTTTATACAGTATAATTGTGAGAGTCTGCATTGTATTAATTTATTTTAAATGAATATCAAATGCTTGATCCAGGGAATGTTTATAAACGCCATTGGGGTCAGGAAGGATTTTTTTCCCTCTTGAAGCATAATTGCCACTGGCTTCGGGCTGGGTTTTTTGCCTTCCTCTGGATCAAGACAGTGCACATATGATATTATATTTTAAGTTTTATTTGTCACAGTAGCGGTAGAACCTTGCCGCTGCATGGATAAGTTTAGAAGAGGGAGAAAGGAGGTTCTCTCCTGTGACTGCTCAGTGGATTAATTGATACAGACGATACTACTGCTTGTGATAGAGGGCAGCCTGCTTGGATTTCATTGAGAAACTGCAGATGCAGGTCCGGCAGCAGGGCTTCTGAACCTCTCTCATGTTGGCGGCAGAGCACAGTAGGGATCTTTTGTTAAAATCTGGCTTTAGAATATTCTCTCGGTTTAAGATGGAAAGGTCCTATTTATTTGAAAAAATGTGAATAAATGCTGTGGCCATTTTACACCCATGTCGGTCTCCTGGTTTTATTAAGGTATATAATAATGGGGTTCTGTGGGGTGGCTCTTGGTAGAACAGTCAAATTGAGGAGTCCCCTTGTCAAGGAACACTTAATCTTCTATAGAGTTCTAGAATTCGGTTGCCATGGTCAGTTAATTTGGGTGATGAATAGGTAACGAAATAAAGTTACCAAGTTAGAATATGTTGCTTTTTAAGAAAAACATCAAATGAATACCTTCAATTGTAAAATGTGCACTATGCAGACAGGGGTCTCTAATGACCTCTTTAAACCTGTGACATCCAACATGGTAATATCTACATCTTCGGAAAAAAGTTAGTATGAAGGCTTCTTTATTCGCTGCATTCCTATTAAATAAAAAACCAACTGCTAGGCCTTATATGTGCCATAAATATAGTGTGAGGGAAAGGGATTAGGGAACTAAAAATGGAAAACAACGTACCTATGCACACCATATTACTGTGAATTCAATGTTTTGGCCCCACCTGGGGACCTTTATCAATAAAGAATCCCAAATGGAACAAAAGAATTGGATTCACTATGATATGGTGTAATAAAAACATTTGAGCCTTATCATTTAAAGGGCACCTTTGCCCCATCAGAGGTAGACTTGCTCATTATGCTCATGATGACAGAACAGGGCAGCCTGCACTGAGAGCTCCTTACCAGTGCAGGCAGAATAGCGTATCCCCAACTAGATTGCAGGCTTTGTTCGTTGCATCTCTGGTGGAGAGAAACAATAGAAAGTAGGTAAATTTTCCTCTGGTGAGCTCTAATCTCACAATTTGATAAATCAGCATTTTTTCCCCCCAGCTATTTGAGGCTTTAGCAAATACTGCTGCATATATTTTAAGTTTTTCGCTATTTTTCTCAAATCAAGATAAATCTGGCCCTTACCACTTATACTTACTTATACTCTAGTACTAGATACACTGGGCCTTGGAGTGCGGATACTCACCTGGCTGTGTGTGTGTGTATATATATATATATATATATATCCGTATTCGTCTGGGTGGCACACTGTATCGCATCGATTACCCGGGTGCACGGTAAAAAATTCATACACTGTTCAAATGACCAGCAACTCCAGGGATTTCAGTGAAAAAATTCTTGTATTAAGATAAGTGCAGTTACAGCCAACGTGACGTTTCGGTCCACTCAGGGACCTTTCTCAAGGCAACTCCACCCTACACCCATAGGGGTATAAGTAGCCAATAGTGATAGATCAATTAAGGAAATTACATCATCAGAAAGTGACATGTGACTTGGCACATGTCACTTTCTGATGATGTAATTTCCTTAATCTGAAATTACATCATCAGAAAGTGACATGTGACTTGGCACATGTCACTTTCTGATGATGTAATTTCCTTAATTGATCTATCACTATTGGCTACTTATACCCCTATGGGTGTAGGGTGGAGTTGCCTTGAGAAAGGTCCCTGAGTGGACCGAAACGTCACGTTGGCTGTAACTGCACTTATCTTAATACAAGAATTTTTTCACTGAAATCCCTGGAGTTGCTGGTCATTTGAACAGTGTATATATATATATATATATATATATATATATATATATATATATATATATATATATATATATATATATATATATATATATATATATATATATATATATATATATATAAGATAATCAGGAAGCCGGCACAGCACGTCAAAAAGTCATCGCTGCCTGGGTGCAATATGCCCAAAAATTAAGTAGAGAAGTGAAGAAGCTCGCACTCACAGGACTTATCAAAATCAAAAATGGTGTTTATTTCAATATAAGTAACTAACGTTTCGGCTTGCACTCAAGCCTTTCTTCTTTGAGAAAGGCTTGAGTGCAAGCCGAAACGTTAGTTACTTATATTGAAATAAACACCATTTTTGATTTTGATAAGTCCTGTGAGTGCGAGCTTCTTCACTTCTCTCTCTCTCTCTCTCTCTCTCTCTCTCTCTATATATATATATATATATATATATATATATATATATATATATATACACACACACATACAAAGATTACCCAGGGCTGCTGACTTTTAAATCTTTCTAAACAGTTTTTTTTTAAGATTTAACAAAGTCTTCTTTGTAGTTGCCAAGATCAAACAAGGATCCATTTAAATTTAGTTTGATGAGTATTGACTAGCACAGGCACAGGAGATCCAGAGATATTGAAAACGCTTTGATAATTACAATGACGTTTGATAAAATATGCCAGGCTGTGCTTCAAAGAATATTTTGCCAATATAATTAATAGCTTAAGGATGATCCATCTGCTTCAGCAGAATGTGTAAAAGGCATAATTAACCATTTTTCCTCAAGGCAACATCACTAAAAAACATTACAACCAAATATTATAAAACCTTAAAATAAAGCAACAATTATTTACAAATAAAATATGATGTTTTTGCTATATTGGGAATATAATTATGAACTACTTTTATAAACATAGTTTATCAAATGGTGCAATAATAGTTGATTCTTGAGTGAATTTGGTAGCATAAACATAGCATACCATAACTTGGTATACAAACAAACTCACAAACCTGCAGTTCAAGTAAAAGAGAGGTTTAGTTGCGTAGACTGTGGGAAAACTTGGGAAACACCATGAAAATGCCTTAAAATTAGATCAGAAGTATAAACTACTCTATCCTCACAGTGAGCGTCTGGTTCATATAACAAGGTAGCTGTAAATACAAAGCTAAAACAAGTGAACCAAGAAAATATAGCAACTGAAAAGGTATTCAACACTGCCAAACCTAAACTATAATTGGTAAGAAGACACAGAATGTACCACCTTTCTGAGGAAACATGTAGTGTAAAAAAAGTGATAGTGTAAAAGAAAATGCCACAGACGTTGAATGAAAAGCATATGGAAAATACCCAGTACATATAAAACAAAAGACATGAACACTGGAAAAACTGAAAATTATTATGAAATAACATCCATAAGATGAAAATATAAAGTACTGGAACATCTAGAAACTTGACTCAGTTGGAAGGGAAAATTACAGTAAAAGTAAGTTGTGAGAATAATACTTTTCTCATGCTGCTAGCATTGCAAACACTTATGGCATTATATGTTGAAAATGTTAACCATTTAAATATAAACAACATATATAATTTAAGTAAAGTATCTTATAAAAATATATACAGACCTTAGTTTTGTGTATAAACAAACACATATACACATTACTGACATTTCCCCTTTTTATCACCCCAAAGGTGTAAACTTGTGAGTTCCTACTTCTTTATAGAGAATGTAACCTGAAGGATCACTGAGACAGAAAGATCTATTGACTGACAAATGTTGTGAGGTTCATGTTGCTCTGTGAAATGCTGGTTTTCTACTTTTGATGTAAAACATCTAAAGTTTTCTATCCCTTCCCAGAATATAAAAAAGTTTATAGGAAGAAAAGGTTAACCGAATAGTCTATAGAGCCTACACAGTTTATACAGTTTATCTACAAACAATACAAAAAATAAACAGGAAATCTCCAGATACCATTGTCTACTATGCTGTGCTGTATTTTTGACAGCCTGAATCCCAGAACTTAAATTTTTTTTAGCAAATTCTAGGATACTGGAGCTTATTTACAAATTGCAAAGAAGTGTGCAAAGTACAAAAAAGTAGGCACAAACCTCCATGTTTTTTGCACTTTTACACCCATTTCTCTGCAATTGAGGGAGTGTTGGGTGCAGATGAGCCATTACTATCCTCCTTATGACAAACATGTACAGATATGAACTAGATGAAAGAGTTTGAACAAGCATAAAGGGTTTCAATGTTGCATTAATAATGGGCAGAAAAATTGAGTATCTTTCCAAAAAAGCTATTTATTTTCCTTTATCCTTGAGATCCTAAACAGAGCAAATAAAAGTGTGTGTGTGTATCATGTAGCATGATGTAATATAGTTACATAGTTAAATCGGGATGATTGTAGGTGCATACTTTGGGATTCATGAATATATATCTATCTGTATATCTATATTACTTGATTTGTTTGTATCCATGGTGAAATATATGGTTCCAGGAGGAGGTTGTTAGTACTTAAAGAGGCAGTTTTTAGGATTACCAAATGGCACTTACTACTAAAAAGTAAAATTTAATGTAATACATGCTAACATTGTTTTAGGAGCCTTATTCACAAAGTAAAACATGCAAGTAATGTGCATTAAATTTTACCAAGATAAATGCAAATTAGCATCTATATTTGTAATGTACAAATGCTTCTGGACTTTGCTATTTAGCAGGTGTATGTTATAATGCTGGAATTTGAGGGAACAATTGTCACAATCTGCATGCATTTCAGAAATTATTTCATGATTGTAAAAAAAAAAGGCTTAGTATGTATTGTGATTTTCCATAAAATTTTAGCCAAAAAAGAAAGAAGGCAGAAACCTTTTCTAAACAAAGATTAATATGTGTCTGTTTGAGATCATTGCTATTCAATGGTAATAAAATGAAATTAGGATTGCATTTGAATTCTAAACTCTCAATTTGTCTCATTACTTTTATTGGCATCCATTGGCATATTGAACTTTAAGTTTAAGTGTTTTAAAACACTGTTAGTGCCGCTAGAACAGTTATTATACTGTATGAGAACACCTATGATACAGTGAGACCCAAGGTCATTGCTTGTAATAAGAAAGGTGAATTAGTAATAGGCTGCAGCAGAAAATTAAATATGGTGATATTGAACACTGCATTATTCTATTCTTCTATCTTCTGAAAGCATTATAATTAACATTATACTTCAGAGGTTAAATGATTAGGGGGGAATGTAATATGTTTCGCCAGCGAAAAATCCTGCACAAAGACAATTGCGAACATTAGTAATTTTCGACTGATTAAAGACCTCGATGACCTTATTGCAAAGCTTGCGACCAAATGGGTTTTGTGAACATTCGCAGCACGTGTAAATCAATTTCGCCAATACAAAGTTTTTTTAGGGACAAAATCTTTAACAACATTCCAGAACAGGTGTTAAACGCTAAAACTTTGCTTAGCGATAATGCACAATGTAATATTCGCCAGTGAATGATTTTGCATTGCAAGCAGTGCTAAACATTTGCAAAAATGCCATTTTAAAAAACGCTTGAAAATTTTAATTACAATGCCCCTTAAATATAAACAAATTAAAGCCTTATTGATGTCAAAGGGCATATTTATCAACATTTAAGATTTTATCCCTTTGCTCGATTGTGGGAGCTTAGATGTTACAATAACTATTCTGTCCAACTGGCACACCAGCCATTATGTTTATAAAGAAATTCTATTAATGGACTTACTGGAGATAATTGTCATTCAATAGAATCCTAAGGGACGTCATGTAACTACTACAGAAAATTCACCAATGAAAATTCTGTTTACCAGGGCTACAGCAGTTTTTTTTTACCTTACAAACAGTAATTGTGTAATTTTGGTGTCATGCTATTATACTGTAATCAAACAAAATAATGATGGGCAAACTGTTAAGTTCTGTGATAGAAGAACTATGTTTAAGACTTTAATCTCTAATTGCAAAAGCAAAGATTTACACATGAGATTTACACTCAATTGCATTTTAATGAAGCTGCTGGCCCTTGAGATCTGGGGACCACGTTTAATGAGCAATATTGATTAAAAAATACAATGCAGATGTTAATGTTGAGGTATAAAATGGGGCAAATGTTGGTGAATAATGTTTTGCCTTGTGTTTGTTGCACAGTAGGAACAAATACATTTGGAACAAATTTACTCAGATTTTTTAATTTTCATTCACTTTTTACTTTGCAACAGCGACAACATTTTTGACAACCCCCCCCTTTTTTTTTACTTTCTGTGAGCACAAAATATCTCACTGAAGGAAAGTGAATCAATAATTTCATGGATATCACATCTAGGATATTTCAGAATGCAAAATAGTGCATACCCATCTGTACACAAAACTAAACAGTAATATACAATAATATACTGTAATCACAGCTCTTACAGAAATTTCTGAGAAGTATAGGTTCAAAGGTTTATTAATGCAATATTCTGGCAACCATAACATATATGTATATATATATATATATATATATATATATATATATTTGTATTTCTAGGAACGTTCCCCGCACTGCCTCAGCTTGATAATAGAATGCATCCAATCCTTCACGGGTACACCGCTATCCCGATATATATATATATATATATATACACATATACACACAACTTTTGAGGAAGGCCGAAACAGCAGTCCTGTGTAACTAATAAATTATTTATTTTTCTCTATAAGACCTGTGAGTGCGGATCTTTCTACAGTTCTACAGTTGTTGGAGATATTTTGTTGTTTCTGCACCCAGGCAAATTAATTCCTTTTTTCGAGAGTATATATATACAGTGGTGTGAAAAACTATTTGCCCCCTTCCTGATTTCTTATTCTTTTGCATGTTTGTGACACAAAATGTTTCTGATCATCAAACACATTTAACTATTAGTCAAAGATAACACAAGTAAACACATAATGCAGTTTTTAAATGAGGGTTTTTATTATTTAGGGAGAAAAGAAATCCAAACCTGTGTGAAAAAGTAATTGCCCCCTGAACATAATAACTGGTTGGGCCACCCTTAGCAGCAATAACTGCAATCAAGCGTTTGCGATAACTTGCAGCGCTCTGGAGGAATTTTGGCCCACTCATCTTTGCAGAATTGTTGTAATTCAGCTTTATTTGAGGGTTTTCTAGCATGAACCGCCTTTTTAAGGTCATGCCACAACATCTCAATAGGATTCAGGTCAGGACTTTGACTAGGCCACTCCAAAGTCTTCATTTTGTTTTTCTTCAGCCATTCAGAGGTGGATTTGCTGGTGTGTTTTGGGTCATTGTCCTGCTGCAGCACCCAAGATCGCTTCAGCTTGAGTTGACGAACAGATGGCCGGACATTCTCCTTCAGGATTTTTTGGTAGACAGTAGAATTCATGGTTCCATCTATCACAGCAGGTCTTCCAGGTCCTGAAGCAGCAAAACAACCCCAGACCATCACACTACCACCACCATATTTTACTGTTGGTATGATGTTCTTTTTCTGAAATGCTGTGTTACTTTTACGCCAGATGTAACGGGACGCGCACCTTCCAAAAAGTTCAACTTTTGTCTCGTCGGTCCACAAGGTATTTTCCCAAAAGTCTTGGCAATCATTGAGATGTTTTTTAGCAAAATTGAGACGAGCCTTAATGTTCTTTTTGCTTAAAAGTGGTTTGCGCCTTGGAAATCTGCCATGCAGGCCGTTTTTGCCCAGTCTCTTTCTTATGGTGGAGTCGTGAACACTGACCTTAATTGAGGCAAGTGAGGCCTGCAGTTCTTTAGATGTTGTCCTGGGGTCTTTTGTGGCCTCTCGGATGAGTTGTCTCTGCGCTCTTGGGGTAATTTTGGTCGGCCGGCCACTCCTGGGAAGGTTCACCACTGTTCCAT
This sequence comes from Xenopus laevis, assembly GCF_017654675.1. NCBI lineage: Eukaryota > Metazoa > Chordata > Amphibia > Anura > Pipidae > Xenopus > Xenopus laevis. The sequence continues at coordinate 85,252,294 of NC_054381.1, read as the reverse complement.
GTTTTTGCCATTTGTGGATAATGGCTCTCACTGTGGTTCGCTGGAGTCCCAAAGCTTTAGAAATGGCTTTATAACCTTTGAAATTGAACTCAGGTGTGATAAACCACAGTTAAGTTATTTTTTAACAAGGGGGGCAATCACTTTTTCACACAGGCCCATGTAGATTTGGAGTTTTTTTTCTCCCTTAATAACGTAAACCTTCATTTAAAAACTGCATTTTGTGTTCAATTATGTTATCTTTGACTAATAGTTAACGGTTTTTGATGAGCAGAAACATTTAAGTGTGACAAACATGCAAAAGAATAAGAAATCAGGAAGGGGGCAAATAGTTTTTCACACCACTGTATATATACATCCTTGATAAAGGCCCCAATGCGGGCCGAAACGTTGGATGCACAGTGTATTGAATAAACACTTTTGATAAAGAAAACGGAGTGCTGGTCCATCTTCAATTGATACATATCTTTTTGACCGAGCACCCGGCAAGGAACCACAGAGGATAGAGTGCAGGTGTCTCATATTGAACTATATATATATATATATATATATATATATATATATATATATATATATATATATATATATATATATATATATATATATATATATATATATATATATATATATATATATATATATATATATATATAAATATATATATAGGCCCCAATGTGGGCCGAAACGTTGTAATAAAATATTGGTGATTGAAGAAATTGATGTGCTGATCCATTTTGAACTTTTTGATATATTTTGTGGTAGAGTGACAAGGAAAAGGAGGAAAAAGGTCACTCTAACCATTAATTTCTCCCCAGGTAATGGACATTGGAGCTCACTTTCCATAGGAAAGCTGTCCTGTGTAATGGCTATTTAAAGTTAATTAGAATGGCGGAGTGTGTCTCTCAACAGGGCACAGCAGGTAAGAGACCTGGCTGTGTGAGGAACTCCCAGAGGAGCTGGGGGTGCCGCTCGATACTGCGCGAAGCAGAGGGAGCCTGTGACAGTGACAAGGTTGTGACTCTGAGAAAGTATTGCTAAGAAGGTTATGAAGCTGAACATTTTCTGGGAGAAAGTCCTGTGAGTACATGGGTGTGCCAATATTGCTTTGTTTGCAGGTAGTCCACAAGGGACCCAGTTTAGGAAGGGAATTCTTCAACCGTGTGAAGGTTAGATTTTTTTTTTTTTTTTGTTTACTACAATGGTCACCCCTGTGTCTGTGTAAGAGACTGCTTATGTTTAAAAGTCGGAAAATAAACTGCTGTGTTTTCCTTGAAGGGTAGTGTCCTATATATATAATATATATATATATATATATATATATATATATATATATATATATATATATATATATATATATATATATATATATATATATGTGTGTGTGTCTCTCTTTCTATGTCTCTCTCTCTCTCTCTCTCTCTCTCTCTCTCTCTATATAGAGTGTTGTGCTGGCTGCGAAGCTGTTGCTGTTGAATTTAGTAGATTTACCCCTTGGTTTCTGTCAATTTTCGCAGTTTAAAAACCCAGGCAGCGCCCACCTCTATACACACCTGCTGCTCACTCCCTTACAACACCCATTGGATGTTCAGTCCACACCTCTGGCTAGTTAACCCTCACTCTTAAATGGATGGATAAGAACCTAAAAGAGGAGGATACATATCAGCTATCCACGATATAACACCATCCGGTTTGTACACATGGTTATGCTTGTGTTCACTTTGACATACTTGCACTAAAATCCTAAAAAGGAGACAGTACAAAGGCAGCAGTGTGGAACCATCTACAGTACATTAAAGGAACAGTTCATTCTGAAATTAAAACTGCGTAAACAGATAGGCTGTGCAAAATAATTTTTTTTTAATATAGTTAGTTAACCAAAAATGTAATGTATAAAGGCTGAAGTGACTGGATGTTTGACATATTAGCCAGAACACTACTTCCTGCTTTTCAGTTCTATAACTCTGAGTTAGTCAGTGACTTGAAGGGGGGCCACATGGTACATAACTGTTCAGTGAGTTTGCAATTGATCCTCAGCATTCAGCTCAGATTCAAAAGCAACAGATATGACCCATGTGGCCCCCTTCAAGTCTCTGTAACCAGTCAGTGTAAACCAAGAGAGCTGAAAAGTAGGAAGTAGAGTTCTGGCTATTCTGTTACATATCCAGTCACTCCAGCCTTTATATGTTACATTTTTAACTATATTAGAAACATTTTTTTATTTTGCACACCCTATCTATTTACCCAGTTTTTATTTTACATTGAACAATTCAGTGTCGGACTGGGGCACCTGGGGCCCACCAGAGAACCTGATCTGGAGGGCCCATTACCCATGAATGCCCACAAGGGAAAATAATGTGATGGGACCTTAGATTGTAAGCTCACTGGGGCAAGACTAATGGGAATGTGATAGGGAACTTAGATTGTAAATTCACTGGGGCAGGGATTGAAGATAATGTGACCAGGACCTTAGGTTTGATGAGAATGTACCAAGTAAAAATTCTGTAATCATTTCATTTTTTAATCAACTGTTAATTCATTGTAAGCACAGTTCTACCCAGTCCCAGTAAAATAATTTATAGATCAACCAGGGGTAGAGAGATGGAGAAATGTAGCAACTGGAAGGAAGCATGAAAATGGGCAAAAACATAAAAAATGGTGCGGTAAACAAATGAAGATTCCTCAGGGGCTAAATATAAAATTAAATTTAAAAAGTTGGAGGTGAGCAGTCAGGGTTATACAGTATGTCTGGATTATGTAAGACATTCACTGGCAGCTTGTTTCCTCCACACCCAGGGCCCAGACAGGCAAATTCCATATCCCCCCCATCAGATCGTTTGCTCACCAGCAGAGGAGTAGTCAAGAAGGTAGCAATATGCGGCTGCAGCTGAGAGGGAATGGTGCTAGCAGCACACAGGCAGTCCGACCTCCCCAGTGGATCGATCACCACAGGCCAGGAAATGCATCAGTATGCTTCATTCACAGCCGATCCCTCCCTGATGTGCCACTCTCGGATTCCCACACCCACGTGAAGGGCGCCAGCGAGTGACGTTATCAGGACGCATATCATTAAAAATTAACCCAACCGTAGTGCAGCAGGTACAGTGGAGCTGCTACAGCAGCATAAGAGTACTACTAGTACTAGTACTGTACTAGATGGAGTGGCAGCGGGGCCCAATAGGTCCAGGAGGGACCTTAAGCTGTGGGAAACATAATTTTTTTCCGCAAAACTGGAGCGCATGATGGAGCGAGTGGTCTAATGGACCCAGGGGCCCACAAGGACTGGGTCCGACCCTGGAACAATTCCTTTAAAGTCATCCCTGAAGCACAATTCCCCATATGCAATAAAATACACAAAGTTTGTACAGGAGCAGTAACCAATAGCAACCAATAAAATTTTTGGTTTTAAACAGGTGGACAGTAAATGCTACCTGCTGATTGGTTGCTATAGGTGACTGAACATCTGCAAACTTAGTGCCTTTTATTACATGACCCCAATACAACATTATTTAATAAAAGGAGCAAACTTGCTATAGGTCTAGCTACCTTTTCAATAGGTAGGATTTACTGGTCATCTGTAAGGGATAAGTAAACCTTAAAAATAAATGAATATAAAATTAATGAGGGTGCTATTCTAAGCAATTTTGCAATGAACATTCATTATTTATATTTTTTTTTAATTCCAAGATATTAAAGGATACATGGACCATTAACATGAATTAATTATGTAACAACAGCACCACCTGCTGGTCATTTTCCGACCAGTCTGACCAAGTAGTCAAGGAAGTTGTCAGGAGAAAGAAAGAGGGCTGCTCTGATGTTCTTCTGCTTAGGAAAAAAATAGAAACCTTTCTCAAATCTTTCCTAAGCAGAAGTACATCAGAGCAGCCCTCTGTCTTTCTCCTGACAACTTCCTTTACTACTTGGTGGTCAGTCTGGTTGGAAAATGACCAGCAGGTGGCACTGTTGTAACAAAATTAATTCATATTTACAATACATGTATCCTTAAATATCTTGAAATAAAAAAAAAAATAATGTACATTGCAAACGTGTTTAGAATAGCACATGTTAATTTTACATTCACTTATATATATCTAAATATCTTCCTGGCTGCTATGAGCACCAGTGCAAACTTTGCAGCCTTTATTACATGTGGTTGTGAATATATTGATACGGGTGAGTGCAGAAGATCTCTTGTTTCTGTGTTGTTCCTATCCTGTTCAATAATTTCAAACTGTTAAGTGGCAAGCCCAGTAAGATCACCAGTACATTTTATAAAAATTTTATGCATGAAACATTTTGTAAAAATTCTATCCTGTCAGAAAGCAACCAAATCTATAACATTACAGACACTTTCCTCTACATACATGGTGCCTTTGGGGGTCCTTCAATATCAACATAAACTAAATTTTTTTGGGTACCGCCATTTCATAAACGATAATTTAAGGGGGTTATTTACTAAACTCCGAATGCAAAAATCATTAAAAATGTGTGATTTTTTTATAAAATCTGACACTTACAAAAATCACAATTTTTTTGGAATGTCTAACTAGGGATGTCCCGAATCCAGGATTCGGTTTGGGATTCGGCCTTTTTCAGCAGGATTCGGCCAAATCCTTCTGCCCGGCCAAACTGAATCCAAATCCTAATTTGCATATGCAAATTAGGGGTGGGGAGGAAAATCACGTGACTTCTTTTTTTTTTTGTAATCAAAGTTTGTTTATTGAACAAATATAGAAAATAACATGCATGAAGCATACAGAGTACAGTAATCAAGAAATACGATCAAGTAGTTTACAAATAGTATTCTCGTATACATCACGAATAACAACAAACATAAAAATTACTAACCATTGTTAATATGTATTCGACTAGATTTTTCACCAAACATTCCTTCAATGCTGCTTTATCGACATCACCTTCAGAATCATATAAACAAGCAAGATCAACTTTTTGTTGTTTCCCCCATAAATAGGTGCAGGATCCAGCCATATCCATAAAGGTAAGTTATAATACCGTAAATTTGAACATTTGTAGAACAAATAGAAGTAACTGAAAAGACATATCCCTCCTGTCAGCCCATTGCTTGTTAGTCTATCTGCGCAATATACTCTCTCCAAGGAAGCCAAATGGCCACATAAGTATTATATTTATTATTCAAAGAAGCTGTCAACTCCTCCATGAGACAGATATCATTAACTATTTGAAACCATTTATCTTTACAAGGAAGAGTAGTAGTCCGCCATAACAAGGGTATTTGAGATTTGGCTGATATTAATAACTGTCTCAGTAAATCTCGTTTGGAAGAGTTCACAGGTTCAAAATTGTGAAAAAGTAGGATAGCTGGAGCATCCCAGTTAACCGGTTCCCCAATAATGTTAGAACAAACCGCAATTACAGTATTCCAGTATGAATGTAGTAAAGAACATTTGAACCATAAGTGTTCCAGTGTACCAGGTTCTACCTTACACCTCCAGCATAAGTCATTGTCTATCAAGCCCATTTTTTTAAGAGCTACTGGCGTCCTATACCATCTGGATAATAGTTTATAAGAGGATTCTTGCAATCTATTACTAATGGAGCATTTATTGACATTCAAAATAATTCTATCCCATTCACCATCAGTCAGTGTAATATGAAGGTCCTCCTCCCATTTCTTGGTAAAAACAGGGTAATCTGGGTATTTCCTATTAAGAATTAATCGATATAATAATGATAGCCCATGTTTCAGGGGGGCTGAAATCATGCATAATTGTTCAAAATCAGTTAAAGGTCTAATTAAAGACCCTTTAGATTGAAGCGATTGTAGAAAATGTTTTACTTGGTAACATCTCCACTCATCTCTCTTATGCCAGTTATCTTTTATTCCCTCACCTGGACCTAGGAGGCACAGGAGATGCCTAACCAGAGGGTTAGACATGCCAAAAGCAGTATCATATCCTGCATCTAAACAACCCGGCGGAAACTCTACATTATTAGATAAAGGTGTCAGAGGGGAAGGGTAGGGTGCTAGCTGGTACTTACTATTAAGCCTATGCCAAACTGTTAAACTGTTACTAAGAAAAACTTGCGTCTTCGCCGCTGGAGCGATGTGTTCTTTACTTATCCATGGTAGGCTAGCCAAGGTATGGCCTGTCCATATATTGTCTATGGTACGCCATTGAATCGGCGAATCTGGTTTAGTATATTCCAATATTAGAGAAAGGATCGCTGCCTGATAGTAGGATTCAAAATCTGGCACAGCAAGACCTCCCTTCAGTTTAGGTTGGTATAGGGTTCTCCTGTTCAGTCTCCCCCTATTCGATTGCCAAATATAAGAAAATATCATACCATTCAAATCTTTAAAAAATGTTTTAGAAACTGCTATAGGAAGAGTTGAAAACAAATAGATAAATTTGGGTAGAACACTCATTTTAATACTATTAATTCTGCCCTTCCAAGTAAGATTTTTCTTCCCCCATCGCATAAGAGTAAGTTTAGTTTCTTTGAGAAGTGGTACATAATTCAAGTCAAAAAGATCTTTAGGGTCTGCTGAAATGTATACTCCTAGATATTTAATCATTTTGTCTTGCCATTTGAACGGAGAGGAATCTCAAAGTTGTTTTTGAAGGGCTGGGGTGAGATTTATCGATAAAGCTTCCGATTTCCCCATATTGATTTTGTAATTGGATAACCTCCCATATAAATGAAGCTCCTTTAAAATATTAGGTAGGGAAACAACCGGATTAGAAACCAATAACAGCAAGTCATCTGCAAAAACCGCTGCTTTATGATGCTGAAGAGGAGATTGCAAACCTGAAATATCCACATTTTTTCGTAGTGCCACTAATAAGTACTCCATACAGATCACATAAAGCAATCTGGACAGTGGGCATCCTTGGCGGGTACCATTTCGGATATTGAAGGGTGCAGACAAAATTCCATTAACCCTAACCTGTGCTGAAGGTATAGTGTAAAGAGACATAATTTTGTCTATAAATAATTTAGGTAATTCCAGTGTTTCCAATGCTAGCTCTAAAAAGTCCCAACCAACTCGGTCAAACGCCTTCTCCGCATCCGTAGAGAGCAATAAGGATGGCGTTTTCTTATTGCTGTTCCAAATCATTCCATTAATTACCTTAATTGTATTTTCTTTTGCCTCTCTCCCTTGTACGAAACCCACTTGATCTCTGTGTATGCAGTGTGGGAGAGTCGGTTTCAATCTTTGTGCTAAAATTTTAGTAAAAATTTTAAGATCCAAATTTAAGAGAGAAATTGGCCTATAATTTCCACAAACTGTGTGATCTTTATCCGGTTTTGGAATAAGTGATATATGGGCTAACAAAAAGTCGGAGTTCAATGGAGATTCCTTGGATACAGCATTAAAAAAAGGGAGTAAGACCGGTACAATATTTGATTCACATAATTTATAAAATTTAGCAGTATAGCCGTCTGGACCAGGTGCTTTGTTTAGTTTCAGTTTTTTAATAGCTTCTTGTATCTCAGGTCCCGTAATAGGATCTGCAAGGGTTTGTTTATATTTGTCGGGTATGCGAGGGAGTGCATTCGAATCCAAATAAATTTTAATAGTTTCTCTTAAGGTAGCCTTCCCTTTTACGGAGAGTGTGTTGAGATTATACAGGCGTTCATAATACTCTTTAAAAGTTTCTGCTATTTTGTTGGGGGTCCATTGTAAATTCCCTGTCGAGTCTCTAATCTGTCTAACGTTGGCCTGAATTTGTTTATTTTTTAGTGCTTTAGCCAAGAGTCTACCCGTTTTATTGCCATGTTCGAAGTATTTTTGTCTAACTCTAGATAGGACATGTTTAATTTGATCATTAAGTAATTTATGTAATTCTAATCTAGCCAATGTCAGTTGGTGCAGTAAATCAGTAGACTGAGTAATTTTGTGTTTCTCCTCTAGATGTAAAATCTGATCCATCAATTTTTGTGTCTGCTCCTGTCTCGCTTTTTTCAACCTGGACCCATGTTTAATCAAAATTCGCCTTGCCAAGCACTTTAATGCCTGCCATTTGGAATGTAATGATGCTGGATCAGTCTGTAGGGCTTCTCTATAAATTGATAAAGTATCCTGGAGTTCCGTAATACAATCTATATCATCCAGTAGTGATTCATTCAATTTCCACCTCCAAGGAGTACATGGTTTGTGGGGTATCCGCAATTTTAATTGTACTGCGGCATGGTCAGACCAAATAATACTATGTATTTTTGAGAAGGAAATCCAATCAAGATACTGTTGTCACATCAGAATATAGTCTATCCTAGAATAAGTTTGTCTAGCATTAGAGAAAAAAGTATAATCTTTTTCATTTTCATGAAAACATCTCCATGTATCTACTAATCTAGCACGACTGAGAGTTCTCTTTACCTTGTTCAAAATAGCAAACGGTAATGGCGAAATGCCTTTTGAATTATCCAACAAAGGATTAAAGACCATGTTCAGGTCACCTCCTATCAAAATTAGGCCTTCAGCAAAGGCTTCTAAAGTCTGTAGCAATTTGAGTAAATAAGCAGCCTGGTGTGTATTAGGAAGGTAGACACTTCCCAGTGTGCATTTGGTATTGAATAAAGTGCCCTTAGTAAATACATATCGACCTTCCTCATCCTTAATAGTAGCAGTACTGTGGTAGGTAATATGCTTATTTATACCTATCGCCACACCCTTAGTTTTAGTGTCGGGATTGTTGCTTAAAAACCATTGAGAGTAATTACTAAATTTCTCTAATACATTATCTTGCCCTCTAAGATGGGTTTCTTGTAACATTAATATGTGTGCTTTTTGCTTATACATTTCCCTAAACAGTTTACTCCTTTTTTCAGGAATGTTCAACCCATTGATATTCAAGGATATTACATTGACCTCAGCCATTGGTAATCAGGTAAGTATGAAACTTAGCATGTGAAAAAAGTTTCCGCAATCTAGCAAAAAATATGGTCTGAAAGTAGTCAAATACCAAATTAGTCGTTGCAGCAATGTTTGGTACAATGGTAGTAGAACCGAAAAATAAACATCTATTAAACTTAGGTAACGTAAACAAATCAAAATAGTATTTGGGTAGTAGTAGCCTTCTACACGAGTGGCTAGGAATCGACAGAAAAGGTCTGTCAGAAACCCCTGGGGGGGTGATAAGCACCATAACCATGGCTGTGTGGGCTCGCTGTCGCCACACCCGGTGTACAAATCAATAAAAAGTGTAAGCATGGCCCAACGTGAACTGCTAAATTATGACTAAAGCAGGTTTCCATAATATGCCACAAAAACTGTAAAAGAATCTCAACGTTAAGTAAATTCACTCACATATCATAGCAGTCACATGAACAATAAGGAACTTTTCAGAAAAAAAAATAAAGACATGAAAAAAAAATACCATAACCCTGGTTAGGGTGGGTGAGAATAGAGAATGTCCATTGTTCTTGTCAGCCGTCTGGTTTGTGGCACTTTTCTGGTGTCATTTTGTTCTTTTTCTTTTTACTTTTAGGTGTGGATACGTCAGTCCAGCTTTCTTTATCGGGCAGTTCCGGGATAGCAGGAGCCAATGTAAGTTTTTCCCATTCTGACAGGTCTGGTTCCTCAATGCCACATATTCTGCAAAATTGGGATACGTCATCAGGATTTGAGAGCGACGCCGTTCTTCCTTCATTGGATACTTGTATACCAAAGGGATATGTCCAGCGATATAGAAGCCCCTTGTCTTTCAGCTTCAGAAGGAGTGGTTGGATAGATCTGCGTTGTTGTAATGTGTACCAGGAGAGGTCCTGTAGGATAATAACCTCCGAGTTCATGAACGAAACGGATCTCAATTTCCTAGCTTTAGCTAGAATTTCCTCCTTCAGACCAAATCTGGTAATACAACAGATAACATCTCTGGGTTTATCCTTGGGGGTACCCCTGGGTTTGAGTGCTCTGTGTGCTCTTTCCAAATCAATATCAAATGAAGTTGGTTTGTCTAGCACTTGCCGAAACAGTTGTGACACAATTTCCATAAGGTTTTCCCCCTCAGGCTGTTCCGGGATTCCCCTGAGACGGAGATTATTGCGTCTCCCTCTATTGTCCAAATCATTCAATCTCCTCTGCATTGTGGCAATGACTTTTGTATAGTGCGTATTAGCAGCAGTCAGGGCCTCCACCGTGGTTTCCACACAGTCATTTCAAGTTTCAATTTCTATAACACGTGAGTGTAGAGAGGCCATCTCCGTTTTTATGCCAGCTATTTCCTCCTTAAGCGTGCTTTTAAACTGTGTAATCATGTCAGCTAAGTCCGTTTTAGTAGGAAGTGATTTTAAATGCGCAATTGTAATCTGTTCTGAACTTACAGATTCGCTGTCGGACTCATCCGCGGGACTTCTAGCACGCCGTGGCGCCATCTTGGATCCCTGACGACACTGTTCAGAGTCCGTCGATGTAAAGAACTGTTTCAATAAGCGCTGTGAGTCTTTCGCTTTAACGCTCCTGCATTCCTCTCCATCATATTCTTTAGCTTTACCATGTTTGCCCATGATTCAAATCCACTGCAGGCGGGACACCGGGTCTGTGTAGCGGAGCTCCGGTCTTATGCGACTGCCATGCTCGGCGGTTAACCACGCCCCCCTTCACATGACTTCTTGTCACAAAACAAGGAAGTAAATTTTTTCCCCTTCCCATCCCATATGCAAATTAGGGTTCGGATTTAGTTCGGTATTCGGCTGAATCTTTCACAAAGGATTCAGGGGTTCAGCCAAATCCAAAATAGTGGATTCGGTTCATCCCTATTACAGGTAAATCCTGAGGATGGAAAAGTCAGAATCAGAAGGTTGCATATAATTCAATGGGAGAAGTTTCAATGATTTTTTGATGTGCGCTAAGTTTCGTGCAATGCCTCAAAGTTTTCTGGAAAACCCCATAAGAAATCTGAGTTTTTGGGTGAAAAATCTGAAAAAACAATCTCTAAAATCAGATTTTTTTTTCTGCAAAGCAAGTTCTCGAGGTTCTCGATGTCAAAGATCTGCTTTTTCTATAAAGATCTATAGAGGCACGCAAAAAATATACTGCCTTCGATTTTTTGACCTATGTAATTAAATTAGACAAACCATAAATTTAAGGTATAAAATATGTTCCTTTTAAGGAAGGCATACAAGATGGGCCAATAAATTAACAACATGTATAATACACAAGTTTCAATGAATCGAAATCACATCTCTAAGCATTGATTATAATTGATGACATCTCTCTGTTTCTAAGGAAATAATTTACAGGACATACTAATAAGTGTAAATCTGTGAACGGTTTATTGTGTGAAGGCTCACAAAAATATGCAAATCTAAAAAGCAGCATTGTCTAAGATACAGGGAAGACAAACAGTACTGAATGTAAAGGGGCATTACATTTATTGCCCCTATTTTCAAATATTTTGCAAACTTGTCAACCTGAATGGCTTATTAATATGTATTAATCAGTGCAATTAAATGTTAAGTCTTACAAAGTAAACAAATTAATGTGCTAGGAATAATATTTGAAGAAATCATCCCAAGCCAGGATCCTGTCTGGTTTAAGGCATTTAAAAGCTGTCACTTGAAAATGCAAATTTAAAGGGAGAAGGGGTCGAGAAATGAAATAAGGCAATTATTATATATCCCATCATTCAGTTATGCAAGAGTACAGGATGCATTCATTGTGACTGGGTTTACTTCTTAAAATGACTTTGGGGACATTTAAGAACAAGCACACAAATGTTTGCTTTCATTGTGCTACATGTAGCTGTTTGAAATACACCAGAATTGTCACTAAATATAGACAAAATTGTTGCCAATTTTTATCGGCACCCAGAGAGTGGCATCATGTGAAAAACAGACAGAAATTGTATAGTAAAAGCGGAGTATAATCAGTTTTTTAAACATAAACAATGGAAATGAGTGATTGCACTGGGGAAGAATGATACTTATACATGTATTTTTAGTAAATTTGTTAATAAAAATTAATACAATTAATGGGAAAATAATTTATTCCTCATAGTACTTAATTTAATATCACATTTTAAACTGGTAATAAAAACTATTTTATATAAACTGATTCATATATATATACAGTATATTCATTAGGGATATACAGTATATTCATTAGTGTGGCTATTGGCAGTGGTGCAAAAAAAAAAAATCTGCAAGATTTAAAGCAGATTATTTAGTTAACCTAAATGAGCACCAAAAAACTCGCTATTCGCCAGAAATAATGATGAAACAAACTGCTACACTTGCGTAATTAACGCCACTAATCACAATTTGTCTCATCACATTTTAGTAAACATGTGAGCGGCGTTAATTTTGTCATAAGAATATTCTCAATGATAATGGGCAATGGGTTATATAAAATTGAACTTTAGTAAACTGACCTCTATGTGGCTTAAGATCCCTTAATATTTATTGGTCTCATTTTTGACATCTGCAGCTTATGTTGGAAGGAACCACTCTAAAAAGAACACCATTGTATTGATATATGTGCAAGGAGCCACTCTAAAAAGAACATCATTTGTATTTATACAGTATGGGCCCATTCATTAAGTTCGAGTGAAGGAATAGAAGAAAAAATGCTTCGAATTTCGAAGTGTTTTTTTGGCTACTTCGACCATCAAATGGGCTACTTCGAACTTCGACTACGACTTAGACTATTCGACCATTCGATAGTCGAAGTACTGTCTCTTTAAGAAAAAACTTCGACCCCCTAGTTCGGCACCTAACAGCTACCGAACTCAATGTTAGCCTATGGGGAAGGTCCCCATAGGCTTGGCTAACTTTTTTTGGTCAAAGGATAATCCTTCGATTGTTGGATTAAAATCCTTTGAATCGTTCGTTCGAACGATTATTCCTTCGATCGTTTGATATTCGAAGTTGAAGGATTTTCATTCCCAAGTCGAATATCGAGGGTTAATTTACCCTCGATATTCGACCCTTGATGCATTTGCCCCTATATGTTGCATGAGCAAGATTCATCAGGTTTTTAAAAAGTAATGTTATCCTTTTATAATATGAAGCAAATTAACATCTTTATTATAATTCTAAATAATTATTAGATAATATCAAATATCTATATATCTCCCCAATCACATAATGCAGACTTGTATTTCTTGATACATTTATATGAATTTATAGACTTTCAAAATGTACCCACTGCCTATTTAGTGATACAGTTGTACAAAGTGCACTAAAATCTATTTTGTTACATTAGAGAGCACTGTTAGATTTCAGTGGAACTTCATAAAATTTTACAAAAGCTAATCAAAGGGGATTTTAATACATGTGACAGCTGAAGGTTTAGCAACTATAGCAATATTTCATATTGTGCATTCCAATGTGATAAAAGACACAAAACTGTCATAAGAATCACACTTTTCCAGCAAGCCAATACATCTATTTACTCTGGGGAGTTAGCTGTACTTTAGCCATGAACTGTTACTGTGATAAATGGTTTGCTCTTTTAGGCATTTTTCAATCAGACATTACATAGCTTTACTATTGCAAGTGTTCCGCTGAGCTACAATCTTGTAAGATGAAAGTCTATGACTATGCATACTAATGTCTGATTACATTTGATGTTGCTTCTGCCAACACAGGCACAGAACAATACAGACCCTCTGGGAAATAGAAACCACAACGTAACATATTTTTTGAAGGACGATGGTTTTGTTTTAAATTATATCTTTAAAATACGTATTACTTACTATTTATTTATATTGCAGAACAAGTGACACCCACAGATATCTCCTCTTGTCTTCCTTAGTGACAGTAAACTTGAAGATTTGAGCAAAATATGATCATATTTTTGATAAACATCATGGATGCTTGCATTCATTAAATCTTCAGTGGAGAAAATACATTAATTTCAGATAGAAATAAACATCTGTCAGGCCTTAAAACACATCAAGCATGGTCTGTCCTGCTGCATGGAAATTTCAAGCAATATTCTCCCTAATCAGTTGTGCTTATTGCAATGCACTGTAGCATAATCACTGGTAAATTAATCAGCGACTGAATTGAGGCAGCTACACTGTTGCCTAGTTTTCAGGGTAGATTTTCTGAAAACAATGAGAACAAAAAAGAATTTTTTTGAATGGAGTTTTCTAATATTAACAGATGTAATATATATATATATATATATATATATATATATATATATATATATATATATATATATATATATATATATATATATATATATAGCAAAGAAATCCGCACTCATGGGTCTTTTGTGAAGAAAAAAATGGGTTTATTCAACGTTTCGGCTCTTAGACTCATCTGATGACAGCTCGAGTCTAAGAACCGAAACGTTGAATAAACCCATTTTTTTCTTCACAAAAGACCTATGAGTGCGGATTTCTTTTCTCCATTGATTTTGATATATGTTCCAGCACCTAGGCATTTCCATTTTTCTGAGTGCACCTATCCAGTAGTTTGCTTATATATATATATATATATATATATATATATATATATATATATATATATATATATATATATATTTGAATTGTGGACAGCACTCCGTCTGGAAACAATTCCTGGGTGCACGGTAAGGAAATATATATATATAGAAAGAAAGACCAGCAACACCAGGATTTTGCAAAAAATTGAAAAAGTGTTATTGCATATGTGTCCCTGTGTGGACACATGCAATAACACTTTTTCAATTTTTTGCAAAATCCTGGTGTTGCTGGTCTTTCTTTCTATATATATATATATATATATATATATATATATATATATATATATTTTTTTTTTTTTTAATGCTATTTCACATTAATCAATTAACAACACATATACAAATACATGGACAGACTGCAGAAAATAAGTCCACACAATTAAAAATTGCAAGCAATGTTTAAAATGGTGTTTTTGTAACTGTTCCTTAATGTTCCGTTATTCAGAGCTTTCTGGATAACGGGTTTCTGGATAGCCAATCCCATTTCTGTACTGTTAATTCATCTGCCGTTCTTATCTTCAACTTTTTCTTCTTGACATCTTTTTCTACATTCTCCTTTTAAGCAGAAAAATAAGCCCCATGGCAGAAACATAAATAGAGAATTTTTTCTTGATAAATAAATACCAACTCTACCTCACTCAAAAACTATTTTCATTCCAGGAGGTAGATGTGCTTTAAACAATTTGGACTTACTGTGTACTAAATTCAGTAAAAATCTGAGCGCCTCCAGTGCCTTTTGGACTACACCCCAGATATTTTAAAGATCAATACCACCACAACTGGCAGCATTGAAAATATATAATTGTAACCATTTTTTTGCTGCCACTTGCTGTATATCTGATTTTGTTACAAATCACCAAATAAACATTCATATTGATTGGATGTAAATTTACTCTTGATGGTGGAATCCTCAGCATATTGAAATATGTGACCAAAATGTAATTGTACCTATCTGGAGTCACATCAAAAGCAATAACAAAAAATGACAGGTATTTTGTTTCTGTTAAATATGTGTCTTCTTTGTAAGAAGACAGGTGACAATCACAGTGACTGGATTCAATCCAACATTTATCAGCGGGATATTTGCCAGTTTGAAAATAATTCAAATATGTCAACTTAAAAACAGAAATAAGTTATATCCATTACATTAGGACACAGTGAGGCATGACATTTTATATTGATTCATGTCATTTCACATTGCATACCTTTGCATCAAGCTGTGTCAGTGGAAAACAGCATCTTTTTAAAGATAAAACATCCGAAGAACAAATGTCACAGCTTAAAATAAACAGATAATTACATACATTGATTCTGTGGGAGTTTGCAATATGAATACAAATCTTGCATTTCTAAACCATGAAACAAAATCAGAAAGAAAAGTAAACTGATTAGAAACAGACAGGAAAAATGAAGCTGAAGTTCACAGTGTAAAAGCACGTTAGAGATCCTATTAAAATCCTATTGAGAGAATTCCCTATGTCAGTTCCTCCCATAATCCTTTTGTGTTCCTGTCTTCCAAGTGGCAGATTTACTAAAGGACGAAGAAATTAACTATACAGTGGGCTCTTGTATAGGGCATTATAATAACTCTATTTTATTTATTAAGGTTCCCTGGACTTGTGTAATGTAATATATTTGCTGCAACATATACGTCCATTCCACTTTAAATTTCCCGCCTTTAAGAAATTACCCTGATCAAAGAACTCTAACGAAGTTGCGCTAGTCAGAATTGAATGCTAGTGCATCTTCGCTTTGATTGCATGTATTGCCGCAG
Source organism: Xenopus laevis (assembly GCF_017654675.1). NCBI lineage: Eukaryota > Metazoa > Chordata > Amphibia > Anura > Pipidae > Xenopus > Xenopus laevis. The sequence goes on along the minus strand of NC_054381.1, from coordinate 85,236,083 downwards.
TAATGCTAGCAAAAATTTGCCAAAAAATTTGCTGGCTAATCTTCAACGCTTAGTAAATTTACCCCATGAGTGAAGCGCTGCTCCAAAGATTAGGAAGGAAAATATTCCTTATGACCTCCAGCATTTGTACAGTACATCCACTCCAACCTTTGTCCATCCACCCCAATAAAAAAATCTTTGTGGATTCCAATTGTCTGGTGAGCTCAGCAATAGGGCAAAGATTGCCCTCAGTCTTTGTAACAGCTCCATACAGGCCAGGTAGAGAGGTCTCACAGGGAAATAAGTCACTAACACAGCAATTGGAGTCACAATAATGCATGTGGCATCAAAAACATCATTAACATGCAATTTCCATGGTGTAAGCCTTTAGTAGAGAACCCTATACATGCTAGAAATTCTTTCAAATGAAATAAAAAAGGGTAATTATCAGGAAAATAAAATGTAAAAGATTTATGTACAGGTATAAAATACATTATCCAGAATGTTTAGCACCTGTGTTTTTTTGGATATGGGATCTTTCTGTAATTTGGATCTCCATTCTTTAAGTCTGAAAAAATCATTTAACCATTACACAATAGTGTTGTTTTGCCACCAATATGGATTCATGCATCAGGATCAAGTACAAGGAACATACTTTTTTGTCAGACCCATGGTGTTCTGTGTGCTCTTTATTTTTCAAATACCAATGCACACATGGTAAAGAGGAAGGGGTGGTTAAAAGGTTAGTTCTGCATGCAGATATATAGAAATGGCCACATGACTCCAGCTTTCCTGCTTTATAAATAAATCCCTAACCCCCCCATATGTAATAACAAGCACTAAATTTGCCCAGGAGCAGTAACCCATAGCAACCAATAAGATTTTTCCTTTTAAACAGGTGGCCAGTAAATGCTACCTGCTGATTCCTGGGCAAACTTAGGGGCAGATTTATCAAGGGTCGAATTTCGAAGTTAAAAATACTTTGAAATTCGACAATCAAATTAAAATACTTTGAATTCGAATATCGAATTCAAACTTTTTTTCATCGAATTTGGCTATTCTGCGGTCGAAGTATAAATTAAACGAACAAACGGTTAAATCATTAGAATCCAACGTTTCGAACGATTTTATCGTACAATCGAATGATTTTTACTTCGACTTCAAAAACTTAGAAAAATGCTGTAGAAGGTCCCCATAGGCTAACATAGCACTTCGGCAGGTTTAATTTGGCGAAGTATTGAAGTCGAAGTTTTTTTAAAGAGACAGTACTTCGATTATCGAATGGTCAAATATTCAAACTATTTTTACTTTGAATCGAATTCAAAGTAAATTCGAAGTCGTAGTATCCTATTCGATGGTCAAAGTATCCAAAAATTACTTTGAATGTTTTTACTTCGAAAATTCCCTCGAATTCACTTTGACCCTTGATAAATCTGCCCCTTAGTGTATTTTATTATATAACCCCCATAGAGTCATACCATACAGAATCTTGATTGTTTTTGATATTGCACTGCAATAAAACGTGACAAGTTACTGTTAATTGTATTGTGCTTGAAAACTGTATAATGTTTTGATTTACAAAGATTAAGGTGAAATTTTCACTGTAGGATTCTTTTGCATTGACTGGCTCAATGACTCTAGAGAAAAGTAAAACAGTTTTGTCGTGCGTGTTATATTTGTGAGATGTGTCTTTACATTTAAAGTATGCAACCCTGATTATTACCCTAACTACAACACCCCACATGATTTAACCCTTGATAATCTAGTAGAGAATGCTGGAGCTTGTAGTTCAGAACATTTTGAATAAAGTTTGGCTGAACAACAGCGTTTAGATCCCCTTTAATGAATCCCTCCGGATCTAATTAGCTGCTAAAGAGGGATGTCTGGTATTGATTATACATATTAAACTGCTTTTATTTTCATCTTAGGTGAACTTTGAGTTCATTTTTAGCTATGCTACTAATATACAAAGTTATTGTGTCTTAATGCTAACTTCTGGAATAATCCCTTATGGACCCTTATTCAATACAATCAAGTGGTGATTGAATTCTTGAAATTATGTTTGCATGTAATATAGCCCTGTTGCTTTTTTGTGAATTGACAGTACAATACTTTAAAATTGCCTCTGTTCCTGTTTTAACTTCTACAGATATAAGCAAATCAGTATATGTGTATGCATCTGTGTGTGAATGTTGCATTCATTTTGAAAGAGTAATTATTTTTTATCTTAGCGTCTCTTTTGTGCTGATCTATAAATATGCATTTCTACTGATTATTAACGTTCTTCCTAAAAACGATGCTGACTATCAATACACGAATAATACCCATGCTGTGCTGTATAATGGCAATACTTTCATAGGGGTGTGATTCAGTGTCAGTTTCACCCAGGGTGCCAGTTAAATTAGAGCTGGCCCAGAATGGAAAATGTGTACATCAGATGGTATAATTGGGTCTTATCTTCTGCTAAAATCAATGACCTAGATTTATAGTAGTGACATATCTGTAGTCACAAAAATAGCTCCAATTCTAATGCTATTCTATGTAACTTCGCTGTCAAAGTGTCTCTGTTTGATAATTACATTCCAGAGAATAACCTAGCGAGTGGAGAAGCTATTCATCACCAGAAATTTGCGGGGTTTCTCACAGCTACAGACTTACAGTATATCTCTATAAAGTCTTCCTAATTGACCAACAGTTTTTAAGATCAGCTGTGTGACTATGGCGCATACCATGCAGACTCATAATGCTGATAAAAATTCAGAACTTAAAAGAAAAGTGATTAAACCTAAACATAAACAAACCTCACATTTCTTTGTTGCAAAAAAAGTCATACTGCTAAACTCTTGGATCTCCAGTTTGGCTTGACAATTTTTTAAAGACTAATTTTCATTGTTTATTAAAATAATAAAAACGGTGAACATTACTGGGTTAAACTAGTAGAAGAGACTAGAAAGATGGAGGAATTGACAGCAATTAGTATGAATAAAAGTCCAATCTATTGGAAGGTATGGAACCCATGGATAAATTTCTTCCAACTAGACAATTAAGCAAAGGTTAAATTTGTCAAATGGACAATACATATGATATTCACTCGGGCACGTGCTAATGCTAAAAAAAAAGTGTTTTAATCTCTTACATAACAAAGGAACTGTAGACCATTAGTAATAATAGTTACCACCATAATATGAGTAAAATGGGATTATACTACTCTCCTCTCCCCCTGTACCAGTTTAATAGATGTGGAAGGTATGACAATGAATATATCGTTGCATGTATGTATATACAAAAATGATGTGATGACTTATGCTGGAACTTTCTTGTCACTTTATTCCCCCATCCCTATTCCAAGCCCCCCCCCCTTTTTCTTCTGTACCCCTCCCTTTCAGAAAATTTAATAAATAAAGAATTGTTAAAAAAAAAAAACGGTGAACATTAATAAGAGAATAAAAAAATCAGTATTTATGTGATATAATGCAATTGCATATTCTTTCCATTTTACCTGTATAATCTATTAACTTCCCATTACCATATTTTTTTTTCCTTTACACCATAAATTGCATGATATTAAAGAATTCTTGAAGAAGCTAACTGGTATTATCTTAACATATCAGGTTACGTTAATGTGACATTACTTGTGAATACGCACATTTTGTAATCTCCATGGTGGAAATATTATGCAAATTATTTGTAAATGTGACAGCCTCAGGAGCAACACTGAATTAACATCTCCCATTGTAAGAAAAGTCAGGAAGTTTCAGCTCATATGATATCCATTTAGCTACATTCTACCAAAGGTAAACATTGCCATCTGCTGGATAATTTCTAGCAATGCTAGTCAAATCTGCAGAACCATTTTATATTTATCTGATGTACTGTAGAAAAAAATCTCAAACCTTGGGTGTTAAATCGACTTTTGAATAATGAAGTTTTATTGAGCTTTTTGGTCTAAAATGTATATATCTAGTTGCTGCAAATGCCTATTTTCTTCTTTAATACTCAAAAAAATATGTAAAAAGGCGAAATGGAAAGCAAAATGGTAGCAAAAGTTCTGCAATAACAAAAAATACTGATCCAAATTTAGTTAAAGTTGTACAAAGACATTATTTGTTTCTTGCCTGATCTCATGACTGTTAGGATATGTTTTAATGCTGTTTTTTAAGCCCATGAATTCTGATGAGGAGGCAGTCATTAGTTTTAATGGAGACCAACATTAAGCATGTGATTAACGCAATATGCCATATAAATGCTGAAAATATTCCTTTTTTTTGTCACAGCCACTGAAGCACAGAGGCCAGAAACAATATGCCATATAAATGCTGAAAATATTCTTTTTTTTTTGTCACAGCCACTGCAGCACAGAGGCCAGAAAAAATATGCCATATAAATGCTGAAAATATTCATTTTTTTTTTTTGTCACAGCCACTGAAGCACAGAGGCCAGAAAAACTCAGGATTTACCTGGATTCAAATTAAACCAGTAGGGTTTGCACCCTAGTTTGTAACGGTGGTGGAGGGAGGAGGACGCTAAAGGACAGCTGTGTGTGGAGTCATGAGGCGTGCAGAGAAGGACAGCTGCATGGGGAGTCAGAATCAGAAACTCAGAACAAGTCTTCCGGCGTGCAGTAACCCTCCGAGATCCACCCCTCATTCATTTTAATAAAGGTCAGGTAATCCACACTTTTGTGACCTAGGCGAGTTCTCTTCTCAGTTACAATCCCTCCTGCTGCACTGAAGGTCCTTTCTGAGAGGACACTTGAGGCGGGGCAAGACAAGAGGTTCATGGCAAATTGTGACAGCTCTGGCCACAGATCAAGCCTGCGCACCCAGTAGTCCAGGGGTTCATCGCTCCTCAGAGTGTCGATATCTGCAGTTAATGCCAGGTAGTCCGCTACCTGCCGGTCGAGGCGTTCTTTGAGGGTGGATCCAGAAGGGTTCTGCCGCTGCCTTGGACAAAAAAACATTTGCATGTCTGACGTTACAGAGTGGCCAAAGTGCTTTGTCCTTGCAGGTGCGCTCGTGGCAGGATTACTGGCACCTCTGCCCCTGGAATGTTGATGAGTTCCTGAAGTGACATCACCCTTAAAAGCATTGTACAACATGTTTTGCAGGCTGGTTTGTAAATGCAGCATCCTTTCAGACTTGTGGTATGTTGGTAACATTTCTGCCACTTTATGCTTGTACCGAGGGTCTAGTAGAGTCGCGACCCAGTACAGGTCCTTCTCCTTAAGCCTCTTGATACGGGGGTCCTTCAACAGGCATGACAGCATGAAAGACCCCATTCTCACAAGGTTGGATGCAGAGGTATCCATCTCCGCTTCCTCGTTATCAAGGACTGCATCATCCACGGTCTCCTCCCCCCAGCCACGTACAAGACCAGGGGTCCCCAAAAGGTCACCACTAGCCCCCTGGGAAGCCTGCTCCTGTTGGTCCTCCTCCTCCACAAAGCCACCTTCCTCCTCTGACTCCACTTCTGACACCTCTCCCTGCGTTGCAGCAGGTACCTGGGTTCGTTCTGGTGATTCCGACCAGAAATCGTGCGCTTCCTGCTCCTCGTCACGCTGGTCTACAGCCTCATCTGTCACTCGTCGCACGGCACGCTCCAGGAAGAAAGCAAAGGGTATTAGGTCGCTGATGGTGCCTTCGGTGCGACTGACCATATTTGTAACCTCTTCAAAAGGGCGCATGAGCCTACAGGCATCGCGCATAAGCACCCAGTAACGGGGTAAAAAAATCCCCAGCTCTGCAGATCCAGTCCTACCACCCAGTTCAAACAGGTATTCGTTGACGGCTTTTTGTTGTTGCAGCAGACGTTCCAACATGAGGAGCGTTGAATTCCAGCGAGTCTGGCTGTCGCAAATCAAACGCCTGACTGGCATGTTGTACCGCTGCTGAATGTCAGCAAGGCGTGCCATGGCTGTGTAGGACCGTCTGAAATGGGCCGACACCTTCCTGGACTGCCTGAGAACGTCCTGGAATCCTGGGTACTTCGAGACAAAACGTTGGACTATTAAATTCAGAACATGTGCCATGCAGGGCACATGTGTTAAATTGCCCAGTCTCAGTGCTGCCAACAGATTGCTTCCGTTGTCACACACCACTTTTCCGATCTTCAGTTGGTGTGGGGTCAGCCACCGATCGGCCTGTGACTGCAGAGATGACAGGAGTACAGATCCGGTATGGTTTCTGCTTTCCAGGCACGTCATCCCCAAGACAGCATGACAACGGTGTACCTGGCACGTCGAATAGCCTAGGGGGAGCTGGGGGTGCACAGGTGTGGAGGAGGAGGACCCAGCAGCAGAGGACGAAGAAGAGGAAGAAGACGAGGTAGAGAGCGAAGGAGGAGTAGAGGTGGTGGCAGAACCGCGTGCAATCCGTGGCGGTGACACCAACTCCACTGTTGTTGTTGAGCCACACATTCCCTGCTTCCCAGCCATTACCAAGTTCACCCAGTGGGCAGTGTAGGTGACATACCTGCCCTGACCATGCTTGGAGGACCATGCGTCAGTAGTCATATGGACCTTTGGCCCAACACTAAGTGACAGAGATGCGGTGACTTGGCTCTGCACATGGTGGTACAGGTGTGGTATTCCCTTTTTTGAAAAAAAATTGCGGCTGGGTACCTTCCACTGCGGTGTCCCAATTGCTACAAATTTGCGGAAGGCCTCAGAGTCCACCAGCTGGTATGGTAAAAGCTGGCGGGCTAAGAGTGCGGACAAGCCAGCTGTCAGACGCCGGGCAAGGGGGTGACTCGCAGACATTGGCTTCTTACGCTCAAACATGGCCCTCACAGAAACTTGGCTGGGGGCAGATGACTGGGAACTGGGAACTGGTGGTCAAGGTGGAAGGCGGAGTGGAGGGTGGTTCAGACGGGTCAAGGACAGCAGAGGTAGAGCAGTAAGATGCTGGACCAGAAGGAGGGTGGCTTTTAGTTTGCCTGTTGCCTTTGAGGTGTTGCTCCCAAAGTGCTTTGTGCTTGCCGTTCATGTGCCTTCGCATAGAAGTTGTACCTATGTGGCTGTTGGGCTTCCCAAGACTCAGTTTCTGACTGCACTCATTGCAAATTACAACGCTTTTGTCAGAGGCACACACATTAAAAAAATCCCACACTGCTGACCTTTTTGAGGCTGGCAATCTGGCGGTAACAGTAGAAGTCGGCGGCGTTGGCGGCAATGGCGGGTGCGTTGGCCGGCTGACCACAGGTGCCGATACATGTTGTTGCCCTACTGTTCCCTGCGAGCTGTCCTCCCTGCTTCTTCTAAGTCTTATTCTCCTCCTGCCTCTCTGACTCTCCGTCTCTCCATCTGAAACTATCCTCCTCTTGCTCTCTTCTACTGGGCACCCACAAAACATCAATCTCCTCATCCTCATTCTCCTCAGATGCATCAATTTCTTCTGACAGCTCACAGAAGGAAGCAGCAGCGGGGACCTCCTCATCACTCATTATGTCCATCTCTGTTGTGTTCTCTGCCAAAATTAAATCTGGTGTAACGTCCTCATCTCCTTCATCTTCTTCTGCCAATAATGGTTGCGCATCACTCAGTTCAAGAAACTCATGTGAAAATAACTCCTCTGACTCCAGTGAAGAAGGGGCGCCGGTGGTGGAGGAAGTGTTACGTGGGGTGGCCATAGCAGTGGAGGATGAGGATTTTGTGGTAAAGTTAGAAACGGTAGAGGATGGGGTGTGCTGTGTAAGCCAGTCAACTACCTCTTCAGCATTTTGGGAGTTCAGGGTCATTGCCTTTTTAAAACTGGGCAATTTCCTAGGGCCACAGGATAGCATAGCAGCACGGCCCCTAGTGCCTCTGCGTGGCGGCCTGCCTTTGCCTGACATTATTTTTAAAACAACAACAACAACTCAGGTGGTGTTTCTGGAGACGGTATTATTATTGATATTTAGACAGAATGTGAACAAGCTCACACAGCTAGATGGGAGTTGTTTGAAAATGAAGATGAAGAACACACTGGGCAAACAAGGCCTACAAGGTCAACGTATACACTTCTACAGCAGTGGATACGGAATATATTATTGCTGCCTGAAAAACGTCACTCGGGTGGTGTTTCTAGAAACGGTATTATTATTGATATTTAGACAGAATGTGAAAAAGCTCACACAGCTAAGTGGCAGTGGTTTGAAGAACACACTGGGCAAATAATGCCTGCAAGGTCAACGTATACACTACAGCAGTGGTGGATACGGAATATATTATTGCTGCTTGAAAAACGTCACTCCGGTGGTGTTTCTGGAGACGGTATTATTATTGATATTTAGACAGAATGTGAAAAAGCTCACACAGCTAGTTGGCCGTTGTTTGAAAATGAAGAACACACTGGGCAAACAATGCCTACAAGGTCAACGTATACACTACTACAGCAGTGGATACGGAATATATTATTGCTGCTTGAAAAACGTCACTCAGGTGGTGTTTCTGGAGACGGTATTGTTATTGATATTTAGACAGAATGTGAAAAAGCTCACACAGCTAGATGGCCGTTGTTTGAAAATGAAGAACACACTGGGCAAACAATGCCTACAAGGTCAACGTATACACTACTACAGCAGTGGATACGGAATATATTATTGCTGCTTGAAAAACGTCACTCAGGCGGTGTTTCTGGAGACGGCATTATTATTGATATTTAGACAGAATGTGAACAAGCTCACACAGCTAGATGGGAGTTGTTTGAAAATGAAGATGAAGAACACACTGGGCAAACAAGGCCTACAAGGTCAACGTATACACTTCTACAGCAGTGGATACGGAATATATTATTGCTGCCTGAAAAACGTCACTCGGGTGGTGTTTCTAGAGACGGTATTATTATTGATATTTAGACAGAATGTGAACAAGCTCACACAGCTAGATGGGAGTTGTTTGAAAATGAAGATGAAGAACACACTGGGCAAACAAGGCCTACAAGGTCAACGTATACACTTCTACAGCAGTGGATACGGAATATATTATTGCTGCCTGAAAAACGTCACTCGGGTGGTGTTTCTAGAAACGGTATTATTATTGATATTTAGACAGAATGTGAAAAAGCTCACACAGCTAAGTGGCAGTGGTTTGAAGAACACACTGGGCAAATAATGCCTGCAAGGTCAACGTATACACTACAGCAGTGGTGGATACGGAATATATTATTGCTGCTTGAAAAACGTCACTCCGGTGGTGTTTCTGGAGACGGTATTATTATTGATATTTAGACAGAATGTGAAAAAGCTCACACAGCTAGTTGGCCGTTGTTTGAAAATGAAGAACACACTGGGCAAACAATGCCTACAAGGTCAACGTATACACTACTACAGCAGTGGATACGGAATATATTATTGCTGCTTGAAAAACGTCACTCAGGTGGTGTTTCTGGAGACGGTATTGTTATTGATATTTAGACAGAATGTGAAAAAGCTCACACAGCTAGATGGCCGTTGTTTGAAAATGAAGAACACACTGGGCAAACAATGCCTACAAGGTCAACGTATACACTACTACAGCAGTGGATACGGAATATATTATTGCTGCTTGAAAAACGTCACTCAGGCGGTGTTTCTGGAGACGGCATTATTATTGATATTTAGACAGAATGTGAACAAGCTCACACAGCTAGATGGGAGTTGTTTGAAAATGAAGATGAAGAACACACTGGGCAAACAAGGCCTACAAGGTCAACGTATACACTTCTACAGCAGTGGATACGGAATATATTATTGCTGCCTGAAAAACGTCACTCGGGTGGTGTTTCTAGAGACGGTATTATTATTGATATTTAGACAGAATGTGAACAAGCTCACACAGCTAGATGGGAGTTGTTTGAAAATGAAGATGAAGAACACACTGGGCAAACAATGCCTACAAGGTCAACGTATACACTACTACAGCAGTGGATACGGAATATATTATTGCTGCTTGAAAAACGTCACTCAGGCGGTGTTTCTGGAGACGGTATTATTATTGATATTTAGACAGAATGTGAAAAAGCTCACACAGCTAGATGGCCGTTGTTTGAAAATGAAGAACACACTGGGCAAACAATGCCTACAAGGTCAACGTATACACCTCTACAGCAGTGGATACGGAATATATTATTGCTGCCTGAAAAACGTCACTCGGGTGGTGTTTCTAGAGACGGTATTATTATTGATATTTAGACAGAATGTGAAAAAGCTCACACAGCTAAGTGGCAGTGGTTTGAAGAACACACTGGGCAAATAATGCCTGCAAGGTCAACGTATACACTACAGCAGTGGTGGATACGGAATATATTATTGCTGCTTGAAAAACGTCACTCCGGTGGTGTTTCTGGAGACAGTATTATTATTGATATTTAGACAGAATGTGAAAAAGCTCACACAGCTAGATGGCCGTTGTTTGAAAATGAAGAACACACTGGGCAAACAATGCCTACAAGGTCAACGTATACACTACTACAGCAGTGGATACGGAATATATTATTGCTGCTTGAAAAACGTCACTCAGGCGGTGTTTCTGGAGACGGTATTATTATTGATATTTAGACAGAATGTGAAAAAGCTCACACAGCTAGATGGCCGTTGTTTGAAAATGAAGAACACACTGGGCAAACAATGCCTACAAGGTCAACGTATACACTTCTACAGCAGTGGATACGGAATATATTATTGCTGCCTGAAAAACGTCACTCGGGTGGTGTTTCTAGAGACGGTATTATTATTGATATTTAGACAGAATGTGAAAAAGCTCACACAGCTAAGTGGCAGTGGTTTGAAGAACACACTGGGCAAATAATGCCTGCAAGGTCAACGTATACACTACAGCAGTGGTGGATACGGAATATATTATTGCTGCTTGAAAAACGTCACTCCGGTGGTGTTTCTGGAGACGGTATTATTATTGATATTTAGACAGAATGTGAAAAAGCTCACACAGCTAGATGGCCGTTGTTTGAAAATGAAGAACACACTGGGCAAACAATGCCTACAAGGTCAACGTATACACTACTACAGCAGTGGATACGGAATATATTATTGCTGCTTGAAAAACGTCACTCAGGTGGTGTTTCTGGAGACGGTATTATTATTGATATTTAGACAGAATGTGAAAAAGCTCATACAGCTAGATGGCCGTTGTTTGAAAATGAAGAACACACTGGGCAAACAATGCCTACAAGGTCAACGTATACACTACTACAGCAGTGGATACGGAATATATTATTGCTGCTTGAAAAACGTCACTCAGGCGGTGTTTCTGGAGACGGTATTATTATTGATATTTAGACAGAATGTGAACAAGCTCACACAGCTAGATGGGAGTTGTTTGAAGATGAAGAACACACTGGGCAAACAAGGCCTACAAGGTCAACGTATACACTACTACAGCAGTGGATACGGAATATATTATTGCTGCCTGAAAAACGTCACTCGGGTGGTGTTTCTGGAGACGGTATTATTATTGATATTTAGACAGAATGTGAACAAGCTCACACAGCTAGATGGTTGTTGTTTGAAGAACACACTGGGCAAATAATGCCTGCAAGTGCACTACTATTGGTGCACTACTATGAAGAACAGCAACAGCACTGTACACGTTAAAGAACAGTAAGATAAGTAAAAGAAAAAAAAAAATATATGTATATTAAAAAAAAAAAATTTCTTGGGTTGCTGCTGCTGAACTACTAGGAGCAGCACAGCAGCACACCAGTCCCACTCCCCAACACAGCTAGACTAATAGCACTGGGCTGTTAAAGTAGCAAAGTAAAACAACAAAAAAGAAAATAAAAGCAGTCCTTACAAGGACTATTGGGTTATTACAGCAGTCAGCAGATGAGATCAGAAGAGATCAGTGCCCACAGCAGGCAGCTACATACAGAGCACTGCAGTAGAAGGTAGATTACTAGCCAGCAAAGCTACCTAAACTAAAATGTCCCTCAAATCCCTGCAGACTTCTGTCCCTCCAATACAGAGCAGTATCAAGTAGATTACTAGCCAGCAAACTTACTATCAACTGTCCCTCAAAGAAATCAGTGAAATCAGTAACAGCTCTCTCCCTACACTAGCTCTTGCAAGCACACACAGGCAGAATGAAAAAACGCTGCAGGGCTTCAGTTTATATATGGAAGGGGAGTGGTCCAGGGGGTGTGGGGGTGGTCCAGGAGGGAGAGCTTCCTGATTGGCTGCCATGTATCTGCTGGTCTGGGGTGAGAGGTCAAAAAAAAGCGCCAGGTAAGGCGAACCCAAAATGGCGAACGTCGCGCGACGTTCGCGAACATTCGGCGAGCGCGAACAGTCAATGTTCGCGCGAACAAGTTCGTCGGCGAACAGTCCGCGACATCCCTATTTGATAATGAAAGTGATAGTGCAGTGACTCCTAAGGACATCTTACATCCATAATGTTATTCACTAATTTAGTTTAAAACTTTAAGAAATACACAAAGGGCAAATGCATTACATATTGTTTTGTACCTTCTCATGCCTTTATATCTCTGACAGAGAAATATCCTCGGAGCTGTTCACATTATAATTAACTATTAGTATGATGTAGCCAATAATAATCTAAGACGTTTTTCAATTGGTTTTAATTTTTTGTGGTTTTTGAAATCAATAGGAGAGAGAGTCTGAATAGGAAGATATATTTTGTTTGTGTTGAATACAGAAAGATGGTGGAATTGCATACAAATGAAGCACTTTTTTTTTCGATAACTTAGTATTAACTGAAATTTATATCATCATTTGTAAGAATCTCATTATTCACTCCCGGGCAATGCTGTTTCTTTCATATTGATGAACAGATATTGCAAGAAATGTTCAGCTTCATGTACACACCAAATCTTTTACCTAATATACAGATTTCACTTAAACAAATTTACTAGTATTAGTATTAGTATATCATACTTCTGTTAAAATGAAACACTAGTGATGAGCGAATTTATTTGGCAGCCATGGATTTGCAGCAAAATTCAGAATTCTGCCATGTGCAAATTTTTTTGTAAACTGCGGCATAAATTCACCCGGGAAAAATTTCCCATGAAAAAACTCCTATTGACTTTAATGCATTTGGAGAAAAAAAGTCGCCATAAGAAAAAATGCCCTTTGACTTTAATGCATTTGGAGAAAAAAGTCACCATAAGAAAAAATGCCCATTGATTTTAATGCATTAGGACAAAAAAGTTGCCATAAGAAAAAATGCCCATTGACTTCAATGTATTAGGACAGTGCTTTCCAACTTCAGTTGTACCGAGGGCCTACATGGTGGAGGGCAGATAATGAAAGCCAGCGTTGACCACTTCCTGCTTTTAAACCACAACCACTTTAAACCACACCCATGTTACCACAAGACCATGTACACATTAATGGTGGTAGCACACCAAAAGACCAAATGATTGCTGCTTACTGTTGGGATCATTTAATCACTCAAATGAGAAAAATGTTATAAAGTCATATTAAAGGTATTGTTCAGTGTAAAAACACTAAATGGGTAAAAAGATAGGCTGTACAAAATAAAAAAATATTTTCAATATAGTTAGCCAAAAATGTAATGTATAAAGGCTGGAGTGACTGGATGTCTAACATAATAGCCAGAACACAACTTCCTGCTTTGCAGTTTTCTTGGTTTCCACTGGTTACCAGACAGCAATCAATCAGTGACATGATGGGGGGACCACATGGGTCATAACTGTTGCTTTTGAATCTGAGCTGCACGCTGAGGATCAATTTCAAACTTACTGAAGAGTTATGTCCCATGTGGCCCTCCTTATAGCCAATGACTAATTCAGAGTTACAGAGCTGAAAAGCAGGAAGTAGTTATCTGTTATATTTTGTTAGATATCGGCTCACTCCAGCCTTTATAGATTACATTAGTAGCTAACTAACTACATTAGAAACATTTTTTATTTTGCACAACCTTATTTACCCAGTTTTTATTTTACATTGAACTGTTCCTTTAAGACCTACTCTTAAATCCATATGCCTCCTCCTCTGTGAATAGCACAACACCCCCCAGCACATACTTAACCATCTAAGGGGCCCCTAACAATAATTTTCAAATGCTAACAAACCCCCAAAACAAATATCAGGATTATGCATATCTCCCAACTGTCCCTTTTTCGGAGGGACAGTCCCTCTTTTGACAGCTCAACCTGCAGTCACTCATTTGTACTGGAAAGTCCCTATTTTCTCTGCACTGAACAGCCAGAAAAAGAAACAAAGTTTCTAACTTAATTGGCTTTTAGCAGAGAGCACAGAACAGCTAACAGGTGCAAACAAGATACTTTGTAACAATTTTCAGACACAAAAAAAACAGTTTAGATAAGGAGAAATATTTTCAAACTTTCATAACCTGCCAAATTTTGTAAAATGAACATGGTAATTAAGGGGTGTGGCCACAGAAAGGGGCATGGTCAAAAAAATTTGCTGCCTCTTTTTACTTCCAAAATGTTCCACAGGCAGAGCACGGCACACACAGGAAGAGTATGACACATACATGAAGAGTAGGAGAGGCAAAGATTGTGGCACAAACAGGGAGCATAGGGAATGCAGAACAGAGCAGGAGACAGTTTCCACTGATCATTTACTACATACAGTGACACAGTGTTGGTTTCCATTAGCATTTTTAATAAGGTGTGAACAGGTGAACAATATGGGCAAACAAGGGAAAGTTGTGCTCACCACTATTTTTTAAAAACCATTAGGCGGGGGTGCAATGAGGCTGTGACCACAAAATACATATAGTCAAACACAAGAGTCCTCTGCACTCAACCCATTATCAATATATTTAAGACAGAGACATTTTGTGCATACTGCTACTAAAAAATGCCTTACCCTTTAAACAAAACAGGGATTGTTTGTCCATATATTGCAATATATTTAAGATGGCCAACTACAATCCCTGTTTTGTTTAAAGGGTAAGGCATTTTTTAGTAGCAGTATGCACAAAATGTCTCTGTCTTAAATATATTGATAATGGGTTGAGTGCAGAGGACTCTTGTGTTTAACAATATGGGCAGTTTCAGTCTGGGTCTCAGGTGTGAACAGTATAGGGTTTTAGGATTTGAACAATAGAGGTTTTACAAGTGTGAACAATGTAGGGAGGATTACATGTGTGAACAATACAGGGGATTAGTCTGAATTTGATTAAATAATCCATTGGTCAGTTAATCTCTGTAGTGATACCTTTTAAAATTTACACATGGTAAACAGACACAGCAGGCAGATTTTCATGTGGGAAAAAGGAGACAAACTGTATCTGCAATGCAAAGGTACTTAGAAATTAACCCTTTAACCACCAAGCACGTACAGCGTACGTGCTGGCAGTTCAGAGCTCAGACTGCCAAGCACGTACAATGTACATTTTCAGTAACTAAGCCCTTCTCTCTGCATTGGCGGCTTTTGCCGCCTCCACAGAGAGTCAAGAGGGATGACAGCCCGAGGCTGGGGGGCTGTCAAGTCGGATATGTGACACGATTTTTGCAGATCCAACTTCAAAGTAGCAGATGCGCCATGTACTTCTGCTACTTCCCTTACCTCCTCCTTCCTGCACAGTTGCCCACTTACTTCCTGCTGCACAACAACTCTGCTTGATGAATGTCCAAGGTCTGTAATGAAAGACAATCACCCTGGTCCAGTGGTGTGGCGGGGATGCCCGCCGCACCATCGGCAGGGACTCCCGCCACACTGCTCCTCTTTGGCCGCCATACCTATGGCATGCATGCCCGTGTCTCGTTCCTTATATTGACACGGACGCACTGACGTGATGACGTTGGTGCACAATGTAGCGAAAATCAAGCGCTATATAAGGCTCATTCGGGCTTTCAGACTTTGCCCGTTATAGGATCTTGTTCATGGTGCTTCTGTGCTATTGAGCTTCTGATTGATCTGTATTTTGATTCCTGTTGTGACGCCTGCCTGGCTATTGACTATCCTGACTTCTGAATCCTGACCCTTGCCTGATTACCAATTTTGATTCTGCTTAACCCTTCTTATTGACTTCCTGGTTTGACCCTTGCCTGCCTGACAATGTTTACTCTCTGCCTGCCCCGACCCGGCCTGATCTGACTACTCTATTGCCTAACGCCTTGTACTGTGACCTTCTGCCCAAAGACTTTGCTTACAGTTGTGCCCATCTGCCTGACTAGAACCCCTCGCCTTGCACCTCTCGTTTTAAGACCTGGCGGAATCTGACTAGCTGAGGGCTCCTCCCGAGGCCAAAGGCAGCTGCTACAGGCAGAAGCACGAGCTGAGACCAGGGTCCTTGGCATCGGTTCTAGATTTAGAGTGCCAACCGTTACATTATAACGGGCAGGATGGACGAAGAAGGTCACACCTCTGCTGCCGCTCCTTCCACTACTGACGCGCTTCTTAACACTCTGCTATAGCGCTTGGAAGATCACGAGCGATAGCAAGACTACCTAATGCAAGGCTTCCATAATCTGACTCGCCGACTGGACACTTCGCTACAGTCACCAAGTCCAGTAGTCGTCGTTCCTGTGGGTTCTTCTGCCGTGATGGGTAATTTACACAAACCCCATGAACCCAAAATCTCTTTCCCTGAGAAATTTAGTGGGGATAGAACCACATTTTTTGTATTCCAGGAG
The DNA here is from genome assembly GCF_017654675.1 of Xenopus laevis. Classification (NCBI taxonomy): domain Eukaryota; kingdom Metazoa; phylum Chordata; class Amphibia; order Anura; family Pipidae; genus Xenopus; species Xenopus laevis. Next base: position 85,219,542 of record NC_054381.1, on the reverse strand, counting down.
GTGTGCAAATTATACCTCAGCTTTTTTCATAAATTTTTCTCTACTGGTGAAGAAAAAGTGAGGTTTGTAATGACCCTGTTACAGGGTGAGCCCTGAATTTGGGCCCTAAGATTGCCCTCCACTGATCCTGCAGCTTTTCCTTAGAAACCTTCTTTAACACCATGTCGATACTCTACGATGACCCAAATCATGCATCATCTGCCGATTCCGAGATTGTAAATTATGCCAGGGAAAACGGGATGTGGAGGTGTATTGCACTGAGTAGCCAGTTCCGGATAGGGCTCTCAGATTCTGTCAAAGACAGACTAGTAAACTATCCTCTATCTCCTAACTTGGATGATCTCATGTCTTTTGCCATCCAAGTAGAGAGAAGACAGAGGGAGAGAAGGGGTGAGAAGGGTATTTCCTTTCATGCTGGTGTTACCAATGTCAAGTCTTTCTTTCCGAATGTGGTTACCAATGTTAAACCTTCTAATGCCTCTGTGCTTTTGCCTCAGAAAGAACCCATGCAACTGGGAATATCCCATCTAACTCCTGAGGAAAAGGCTCGTAGGCAATCTTTGGGTCTATGCATTTACTGTGGGGAAAAGGGTCATTTTCTAAATCAATATCCTAAGAGGCTGGGAAACTTCCAAGCCTAAATGGAGAAGGGGAGCTCCATTTGGGTAAAGAAGTTTCATCTCCCCATTCTTCCTCTAGGATTATGTTACCAGTGAAGTTAACCTGGCCTACGTGCTCTGTTAAGGTGTCCGCTTTTGTGGATTCTGGGGCGGAAGGGAATTTTTTGGATGCTGCCTTCGCAGTAAGGTTTAATGTTCCTTTAAGCCATTTAAATCCTCCTATGAGAACTTTAGCAGTTGACAAAAAAACTCTTAGGGTCAGGTCTGGTAACCAAGAAGACTGTGGTCTTATCCATGTGCTCTAACAACCTGCATTTTGAAAATTTAACCTTTTATATTATTGAGGGTGCTGCTTTTCCTCTAATATTGGGGTTACCTTGGCTCCAAACTCACAAACCACATTTTAACTGGGAAACTGGGGAGATTCTTCAATGGGGTTTAAAGTGTAACAGTTCTTGTATTCCTCAGGTGGTGGCAGTTACCTCACTAGAGGGTTTACCTGCGGCATATGTAGAATATGCAGACGTTTTTTCTAAAAAAGCCGCAGAGACCTTACCCCCACACAGGCAGTATGACTGTCCAATCGACCTCATCCCTGGGTCTACTCCCCCTCGTGGTAGAACTTACCTTCTATCCCTGGCCTGAAGCCCAGGCAATGAGAGAATACATTAAGGAAAACCTTGAAAGAGGTTCCCTTGCTGGTGCGGGTTTCTTTTTTGTTGGTAAGAAGGATGGTGGTCTTCATCCTTGTATAGACTACAGGGGTCTTAATAAGATCACCATAAAAAACAGTTAACCCCTGTGACTATTGGATAATCGATTTTGGCCACTAATTCCACTATCAAATCAGTTATTTTGTTATTTCATTGATTCACACAATGTTTGTGATTTTATTGCAATTTTATCCCTGCATTATTGTTCCTTATGTATCTTCAGTATAGTTTTGCTGTTTGGTGCTTTGGTATAGAAAGATCTATTTTACTTAGTTTGAGCTGCCAGAATATGTGTTTTCCAAAAATATGGGGGTCTTTTTACAGTTTGTTGGTCTAACGGCACATAACGCGCTGTTGGGGCTCTCTTTTCAGAAGCTGAGTTGGCCAGCGTGAAAATTCATATGCATGTTTTTCATTTAGGGTCCGTACATACCACATACTTACCGCACATTGGGTATCAAACAATTCTGTTGACCTCTGATGTCCATATTTAGGGTGATTTTTCTTTGTAAGTAAAACATTGTGTGAGATAAATGCGGCAAACTGCTAAATTTTTTGGCAATTTTCAGAAATGTTGTAAAAATTTTTGCAGTTTGCCTTTATTGCTAAAGAAACTCAAAAGTAGGGGAACATCCCCAAGTACCTATATATTAGGTGCCAGCAAGAGTTTTTCAAGGTTTTTTTGGGATATTTTTTTTAGTCCAAAATTTTTGGTTTATAAAAACAGTCAATAGTTTGAATCCAAAACTAGACCGTATAAAACCTGTAAAGGTCATGTAGGAGTCAATGGCAGAGGTCCATTGAACCATTTGAAGATGTTAATAGCCTTCAAGTTCAAGTTTTTTCTTGGAGGGTTTTGCCCGAAAACTCAATCAATTTGAGCGTTTTGAGGTTTTTTTTGCCGAAAACTTGTTTAATTTGAGTTTTCGTGTTTTGCAACTCAAATATAGGTATTTGGGGATGTTCCCCTACTTTTGAGTTATTTTGGCAAACTGCAAAGCTTTTTACAACATTTCTGAAAATCGCCTAAAAATTTTGCAGTTTGCCGCATGTTGCAGTTTGTGAATAGAGTTTTTTCCATTCAAGTTTTTTCTTAAATAAAAAAAAAAATTTGACTTAGGAGTTCATTCGAGGTATACAAAACTCAAACAAACACCCATTGATAAATAACCCCCCTAGATGTTTGAGGGAGAGATCACTATCTAGAATTATACCCAGGCTGTGTACCTGGTCTGACAAATCTAGATTTACACCCCCAAGTTTTAAATACAGTGGCTGTTCTCCATGCTATCTTGTTATTATCCTCTGCCCTCCTATCTAAAGTAGAAATCAGAACTGTTCTTGGCAAGTGAGCTATACATCAAGCAACAAAAGAGGTATTTACCCCAGGGTACTAAAAATGCTCAGCTCTGTGATTGTCAACCCACTTTACTTTATTCTCCAGGATATTTTGATGTCTTGCATGGTGCAGAGAGATTGGTAAATTGGTAATGGTGTGTCATTATTATAACAGAAACCCTTTCTCAGCCTGAAAACTATAACAAAACTAGACTTTTCTATAAAACTGGACAGTAAGATGGTAGTGGATGTGATTAGATTTTGTTAAAGCATTTAATACAGTACCACACAGAAGGTTACTAAATTACTAATAGACTAAATTAATCAATATTGACCTTGCAAATTATAGCTGTACTTGGATAGACTTTTTACCACAGGAATTGAATTACCTAAATAGAAATAATGGTTTAAAATAAAAGCATAAAATACCATGATTAGGCCATATAAAAAATACACACCTCTTAAAGGGGTCATTGAACTTCCAAACACTTTTTTTCAGTTCAGTTGTTTTCAGAAATAAATTCTTATGGCCTTGAGAAAGGTCTTTTTTTGCATATGGATTTTTTTTTACCTTGCACCTGGTTGACACTGGAAAAAGAGGGCTGTCCTTTGTGTATATATATATATATATATATATATATATATATATATATATATATATATATATATATATATATATATATATATATATATATATATATATATATACACATACATACATACATACATACATATATATATATATATATATATATATATATATATATATATATATATACATATATATATATATATACTGTATATATATATATATATATATTTGTAGGCAAAGACTAACTTTTCGGCTGAAACCCTTTGAGAAAGGCTTTGTTCCAGCCACAGTGCACCGCAGCAGAAAAAGGGTAAGATCTGATTGTAGCACAGCAACCTACATAGTGACACACCATTCAAAAACATAAGAAAAAATGTTATCCATTTGTGGACTGGTCTATACAGGGAGTTACTGTAAGACATGTAGAATATGATGAAAGCTGTTTTTAGTCTGAAATAACTTTTGTGAAGCTATTCAAACTTCAAACACAGTTTATTCTGGTTCATTATTACCTTGATTAAAGCCCAAAAATGGTTGGTATCAGATGTGTTTATTTAGAAACTTAATTGCATACACAATTGGATGTGTTGTGAAGTTCACCTATGATATGAAAAAAAAAGTTTGAGCACTTTTATCTCTCTGGCCCTGCATTCAGTATTCTTTATAGATGCCCATATGTGTTTTTTTATATTTTAAACTTTTGATATATCTCCCTGCACTGCTGCTTACCACTGCATTTTGTAAACAACTTTGTGTGCTCTTCTGGAACTGCCCTCTGGGAAATGAAGAATGGCTAGGTACTAGTGATGGGCGAATTTATTCGCCAGGCGCGAATTTGCGGCGAATTTGCGCGATTCGCCGCCAGCGAATAAATTTGCGAAACGCCCGCGAAAATTTGCGGCAAAAATTTGCGGCAAAAATTTGCCAGCGTCAAAAATATGTTTTTTTTCTGAAAGCGAAGCGAAGCGAAACGGCGCAAATTCGCCCATCACGACTAGGTACTGTATGTCAAAAATACCACAAATTTTCTGCAATCAATTCTGTTTGTTAATGAGCAATACACTATAATATACTAAACCAACTAAATCACCAGAACATCACATAGGGCAGATTTACCAAATGCTGAATTTGAATGCAAACCACAGATCATACTGTATGTTCAATCATTATTTTAACACAAAAGTAAATAAGTAAAGTCAACTGGATGCATTAAAATCAGCAGTTTTTTTTGTGAGATGGATATTTAAATACATTTGATTTCTATCTTACTTTTCTTTTTAATGCTGCATTTTAGTTTAGTGGAAGGAATTGCTTATCTGATTTTTTCCTCGAAGATCACCAACCAAAGTGACATTTTTCCATCTTGCTAAAGAGAAACACTACCCCTGAGCATTGCAGGTCTCCATAAAAATATATCACCAAAACAGTCTGTATTTAAAACAGGATTAGATTATTAGATTATACCATAATTTAAAGGGCATCAATCCTATTAAATTTGTTCCATATACAGTAAATATATGTGTGTATATATATATATATATATATATATTTCCTTGAGAAAGGTTGGATGAGACACTATGGGGCCGATTCACCAAGGGTCGAATATCGAGGGTTAATTAACCCTCGATATTCGACTGGGAATTAAAATCCTTCAACTTCGAATATCGAAGTCGAAGTATTTAGCGCAGATAGTACGATCGAAGGATTATTCCTTCAATCGAACGATTAAATCCTTCTAATCGTTCGATTCGAAGGATTTTAATCCACCGATCGAAGGAATATCCTTCGATCAAAAAATTTTAGGAAAGCCTATGGGGACCTTCCCCATAGGCTAACATTGAGTTTGGTAGGTTTTAGATGGCGAACTAGGGGGTCGAAGTTTTTTTGAAAGAGACAGTACTTCGATTATCGAATGGTCGAATAGTCGAACGATTTTTACTTTGAATCCTTCGATTCAAGGTCGAAGGTCGAAGTAGCCCATTCGATGGTCAAAGTAGCCCGAAAAAACACTTTGAAATTCAAAGTTTTTTACTTCGAATCCTTCACTCGAAGTTAGTGAATTGGCCCCTATATCAATAAAAGAGCACAATTTCACAAATTACAGAGAGTGCTGATCCTTCGTTTGTTTATATTATAATCCTTGATCGTGCACTTCTGGCAACTCAAAGTATGAGTGTAGGCACTACTGGACAAATATAAATATATAAATAATGTTCAATAGAGTTGGAGCATTTTACAAATAAAATCGTCGGCTGCCTGGGTGCTGGTTATATCACAATATAAATTACACAAAAATGAACCTCACTAACAGGACTCGTTTGGTGCAAATAAAAGAAAATCATCTTTTATTTGCACCAAACAAGTCCTGTGAGTGTGGTTCATATATATATGGGGGGGTTTGTGGGTGCACACCTAAGCCAAATTTCAAAATATTTAGAGCCCTGTCTAAGTAATTCAAGTAAATATAAGAGCATGTAAATTTAAAAAACAGGATTTCTTTGTTACAAAGTTATGATCATAAATTGATAAGCCACCATACCACGTAAAGGTAAACCCCACACGGTGGTCCCTAACTTGTTAAAAAAAAAACTTGTTAAAAGGTATTTTACCTCTTTGCTTAATAGCATTACTTTGTATGAACATCTCCAGTGCCTTGGTTTCAAACTGTGAGCTAAATCCTCCCCCGCTGACTGCTGATGCGGCTTTTAAGAGGGAGAGACTGCCCAATGTTTCGACCCTCAATGGGGTCTTTGTCAAGATCCTGATAAAGAACCCATTGAGGGTTATCAATAAACCTATGTCTACCATATATAAATCTTTGAGCTCAGAGAGTTTACCAACGAACGTTACAGAACTGGACAGCAATATATAGATCAATCCATAAGACTTCAATAGCATTTAAGACACAAGAAATGAACTACAAGCTATTATCTAGGTGGTGTTTTACGACAGAAAAAATTAAGAAAATATTTCCAAATGCACCTAATGTATGCTGGAGATGTCAATCTGAGGAAGGGACTTATTCACACATCTGGTATACTTGTAAGAGTTTGAAAAGATTTGGGGATGACATACAAGAAAAATAGAGACCATCATACAAGAAAAGATTGGGTCAGATTTTTTGCCTAAATTAATTTTGCATTACGACACAGAGACAAGGAAGGTGACCCAAAATAGGTTGCTAATACATATGTTGCAGGCCGCAAAGGCCCTGATTCCCAAGAATTGGAAAAGGGTAGGACCTCCTACTTATCGGGACTGGGTTAAACTAGTGGAAGAAACTAGAAAAATTGAGGAACTGACAGCAATTAGTATGAATAAAAGTCCAACCTATTGGAAGGTATGGAACCCCTGGATAAATTATTTTCAACTAGTCAATTAAGCAAAGGATAAATAAGTTCAATGGATAATATATAATATAAACTCATGCAAAGAAATGTGTTAAGTCTCTTGCAGAAAAATTAAAATGTAGACAATCGATAGTAAAAGGGACCACTATAATATGAGTGAGATGGGCTTATACTACTCTCTCTCCTTACCAGCTTAATAGATGTGGAAGTTATAAAAGTGAGACTATAAATGCATGTATGTATATACATATACAAGTTGTGATGATATATGCTGGATTTTTCTTGTAACTTTATACTCCACACTCCTACTCACTTCCCCTCCTTTTCTTCTTCTGTACCCCCTCCCCTAAGAAAAATTCATAAATAAAGATTTGTAAAAAAAAAAAAGACCCCATTGAGGGTCAAAACGTTAATTCTAACTAAGTTTTTTTTACTGCAAAAGTCCCTAGAGTGCAACAGCATTTTTCCAAATCTTATATAATACTTCTGTTAGCACCAGGGCATTATCCCCTTTTAACTATGAAGATTTTCATTCATCCAGGTCATGGTATATCTAGTATAGGTCAATCTAAAAACAACTGAGTAATCAATGAAGACGTTTCACTACTCATCCGAGCAGCTTCTTCAGTTCAACTGACTGGTGTGGGAAGTTTTCTGCATATAAACTCTTCCACTAATCCATTTACAATGGCACATTGTAACTCTTCAAAGAGGTGACATTTGAAGAAATTCACAGAGGTGTTGATTCTGTGTAGTTGTGATAGGATTATCCAATGTGTCATGCAACTCCTAGATACAGGTTTTACTTGTGAGAGTTGCATAAATGGATGTGTGAAGTGTTCTGAATCCGCCGGGGTACAGATGTTAGAACAGGATTGTATGTAACAGACAGGTGGTGTCGAAGGCCCCCGCCTCTGTTCAGAGATGGTCTCTCCACCTTGACATGAATCGCCTCTTTCACACCTCGTTCAAACCAGCGGTCTTCTTTATCCAAGATTTGAACCTTGTCCATTTGTTTGACCTATACTAGATATCCCCTTTTAAGTGTGTGCAGCAGCCTTACGGACTTGTTTGACATACATTTTTTCGATCTATATACTCCATCTAAAACCTGCCGAGGTCATGTAAAAGTCTATGACAGATGCCTTTTTTACAATTTGAAGATGTTTCTTGACATTATGATCTGCACTTGATTTCATGTTATAATAATAAAAAGTTGAGTGTTTCAGACGACAACTCGAAAAAAAATCGTACAATTTGGGCATCAAATTTGAAAAACTCATAGAATCAAATTGTCGCAAGATTTTTCCCATTCGGATTTTTTGCAGTTGAATTTTTGAGTTAAATTTGTGGATGTGAGTTATGTCGACTTTGTTTTAATTAAAAAAAATTAGATAAATTTAAATTTTGGAAAATATCCATTTATTGACAACCATGTATTTTTGCAATATTTTTGCAATAAGATAGAGGGCACAATAACATTTGTCTAACCAATATATGTGTGTGTGTTAACTGTAGTATGCACTAAAAACCTTTAGAGGAGTTTTATGTGTCTTTTGTATGTTACTAAATTAGAACTCAGACTGTGATTACTGACCTTTGAGACCTTTAATTTTCACAGCTGTTATATATTTCCAGCAGACCTGTAATTGATTTTATGCATTTGCCTATAAGACACAGAAGTTTGTTTCCAATAGGATCTTTTTGCAAATAGTTAAAAGGTCTCATTCTTGACAAATTTCAGTTTAGTTTGAAAGTTGAAAGTCTTGACATATTTCAGTTTTGTTTATTCACACAAATTCACATTACACACGCAGGAGATCTACACAGGAAGTATTTGCTGTACTGATTATCCAAATATTGGTTACTACCATAATGTTTTTTTAATGCACCTGAAGCCTAATTATGTTTAATTAGAACTGTGTCTGGGGAGAACTATCATACAGTGTGCTGGCTGCTGTGAGGCCTCTTAGTTACACAACAAACAGCTTCTGATACTTTATGGCATTGGTTGTAGCCCTGGCTCTCACAAACATTAAAACAAATTGGACTTTATTAAAGTACTTTCTAAAAGCAAGTTAATCAATTGAAGGTCGGTAATTTAAAACTGCACTGAATCTCTATCTAGAATTTAGCCAGAAATCTAGTGAGGATAGTGTTCTCTATAAATGAATTAAATTAGGACATCTAATTTAAATAACTTCAATGCATGAACTGCATCCCAAATCCCATTAGGATTATAGTACATCTTGCCTTAGATTTATTTATGACCTACTTATAAATCCAGACTATAAAATGCTATAAAGAAAATGCTGAGAAAATGTTCTTGTTATTAAAACTGTCATGTTTGGACAGTTTTATTTGCTTAAAATCATTTTTACTTTTCTCTCATCCTTATTGTCATTTTCTCCTCCTGACTTTTAGCTGTATGCTTTAAAAGGCATATTCTTATGATGAGAAAAATTTCTAATTGCTTCTTTCTTTTTCTGATTATTTGCAGCTCTTTCAATCCCTTAATTTTCAGTTTCATTTTAATCTCTTATTTCTATTATCTATCACTTATTTTTCTGTTAACCTTTATGTTGCCTGTATGGAAGAGCGAATTTGTCTTACCACATTTTTTCCCCATGCAATGGAAATGCATTGTAGCTGTGTCTTCATGAAAGAAATAGCAGATTGTGAAATGCAACAAATCACTACTAAATTGTCAAGTTGTCTAGTGCTGGTAAATACTGTAATCTATTATCTGGATTGCTGTAGACACAGGATTTTCCATAAGGGACTGTTTCATAATTTGGATCACTTTGGGATTCCTTATCCATAAACCCAAGGCTTCAGCCACCAATAATTATCTGTTAAAACACACAAATAAACATGTGACTCTTTATCTCTGGGATGGATCTGTTGGAAAACAACAGACAGAGATTGTTCCAGTGCATGTTACTTAATGCAGGGAGGGTTTATTGTTGCTTAGCAATATGATGTGATGTTTGTTCTGTAACCCTGTGTGATTTTCTTCTTCCTCTTCCTGAAATCATTGATAAATAGTCAGCTCTTCTGACTAAGATTTGGATTTTCTTAGAATGGCCAATTGCGATGGGAAGTTATCCCATTTGTTTCCCCTTGCCTCAAGGACCAGAAATTCTATATCTTTGAAGCTATATATAGGTTGTCCATGTTTTCCCTTTTATTTTATAAAATGTTTGTATTATTGAATGTATGTTTCTTTTTGTAACATCTTTTTGTTATGCCTTTTATAATATTAAATATATATAACTTAATAGGTTTGTCTTTGGTGCTCTAAGCATGCCTAGCCTGAAAGAGTGTAACCCTCTGCATGCTGAATGGAAATGCTAGTCTGTGTGTAGGCTGATTAACCTTTGGTGTACTGGAGTACTGGTTGAATCATTAGCAACTTACACTGACTATATGATAGTGTTTAATGCATTTGTGTATTGCGAGTTATTACCAGAGAGAGCAGGGGAATAGTCACATTAGATTTCTATCCCCTGTTAATGATAGATGGTGGCAGCAAATACATTTTCTGGGTGTTGGTTGGTCTGTGGGGTGCTTTTGCGTTAGTCTAACCTGTGTGCAAGGTGGGTGATAGACTGAGTTAGTGACCCCTGATAGCCACACCTAAAGTCACATGTGGCTGGAAGTACCATATCCGTGACAACTACTTTTTAAAATATGAAAGTATATTACAAGTTTCCTGTTGGTCATGTGTATCGTTTTTTGCTGAGAGGTTTGTTGTTGTAAGTAATTGTTAGTTGAAGTTCCTAAACCTGACTGTTTTGCCAACCTGACTGTCCCTGTTAAAGTTTCTAATGCACAAATATGACAGCCTACTCATACAGGAACATGGGGAATCAGCAGGGTCGGACAGGGCTGGCGGGACACCAGGAAAAAACCCGGTGGGCCCCCGGCTCTTGTGGGCCCTGCCAGCCGAGATTCACACCCTTTGCCACCTCCTCTCTTCCTGCTGTGACCTACTCTCTTCCCAGTCGTGGCAAAAACACAGTGTGTGCATGCACACCCATTTGGCTGGGGGGAGGGACTGGAGGGGGGCCCTAAGGAAGCAGCCCCATTGGGCCCTGGGCCCCCCAGTCTGACCCTGGGCATCCGACAGGTAATGTAAAAGCATGTGCAAATACTTTATGAAAAAGTTACAAGTAGTTCAAAGGCAATATTATGATAGATAAAAAAGAGTTTAAATTCTGGTGTCAGTATCTCTCTAAGCTAAATTGCAGAAACACCCTTCCTCTAAAACTACAGAACCTGTTTGCTCAGACAATGAGCTGATAGGGGCAGGATTTATAAAAAGACTCCTTCTGCAGCTCATTGGGGGAAACCAGCAGGTCAGTTACCCCTATCCTTGCTGAAACTGAATCCTGACAGTGTAGAATCTAAGTAGATGAACTCATGGACTCCTTGGACTATTGGCAGAATCCTCTTGAGGAAAATTCTAAACATAAAACTGGTCTTGGTAACTCCTTGTGGTTTATACCAATATACCTGCTGTCATTTGGCCTACATTGTGCCCCTGCTACCTTGGAAGGCTCACTGATAGTGCTGCACCTTCATGCAGGTTACACTGCTGCCTACCTTAATGATGTTGTAGTTTACAGTTAAACTTGGCAAGGTCATCTGGAGCAATTAACAAAGCTTTATTCATAAACAACTAGTTACCCTTTGTATTGCGATTGCTCCATCAGGAACAGCCTTTTTGTGGTTTCATTGGCTATTACAGCTGCTTTATTCCTCATTACTCACTTGACCACTTACCTTAGTGCCCCAACAGAGGTAGACTGGTCACAAAAAATGTCAAAGGGCTTTTGAACACACTAAAAACTGTCTGTCAAGCTCTCCTACTAAAATGTGTAGCTTTTAAAAAAGTCTCTTTTAGAGGGCGGAGCTTGATGCCATGGCTTGATGCCATGCTGAGCAGACGCATGAGCTAGAGGCTCCTGCAACACTTCAGAAACTTTATTGATTTAGGGTCCATTACTATGCATTAACCCTTATATACAATCAGCCCACCCTAAGCTGACATCGCTGACAACAGAAATGGCTAATGCAAAGCAAAGGTTGGCTCAAAAAGAGGTCGGTAATTTCTTTAAGAAGAATCCTCCAGAGCCCAACAAGGCCCAAGATGACGCTGCATCATCCTGTATCGATGTGAGTACTGACCCAGACTTGCCAAATACGCAAAGTCTCACCAAAGATGATTTAGATAATAGTCTGGACATTCTCTTAACTAAAATCACAGACTCATTTCAATCAGAATTAAGGTCGGCAGTTTTGGATCTCACAAAGGAAATTACGTCCCTTGGGACTCAAACAGATTTGTTGGAAATGAAACATGACGACTTACTATCGGCGCATACTAATTTGCAAAGTCGGGTAGACTCTTTGCAGTGTGAAGTCACAGCTTTATCTGCACATACGGAAGATCTCGAGAACAGATCCAGACGTAACAATATTCACATCCGAAATGTGAAACCTATAAGCCTAGGCCAGGGGAGCCTCCTCGCGACATAGTCGCACGTTTGCACTATTTTGAAACTAAGGAAGACCTCCTTAAAGGGATACTGTCATGGGAAAAAATTTGTTTAAAAATGAATCAGTTAATAGTGCTGCTCCAGCAGAATTCTGCACTGAAATCCATTTCTCAAAAGAGCAAAAAGATTTTTTTATATTCAATTTTGAAATCTGACACGGGGCTAGACATTTTGTCGATTTCCCAGCTGCCCCAAGTCATGTGACTTGTGCTCTGATAAACTTCAATAACTCTTTACTGCTGTACTGCAAGTTGGAGTGATATCAGCCTACTCCCTTTCCCCCCCAGCAGCCAAACAAAAGAACAATGGGAAGGTAACCAGATAGCAGCTCCCTAACACAAGATAACAGCTGCCTGGTAGATCTAAGAACAACACTCAATAGTAAAAACCCATGTCCCACTGAGACACATTCAGTTACATTGAGTAGGAAAAACAGTAGCCTGCCAGAAAGCATTTCTCTCATAAAGTGCAGGCACAAGTCACATGACCTGGGGCAGCTGGGAAATTGACAAAATGTCTAGCCCCATGTCAGATTTCAAAATTGAATATAAAAAAATCTGTTTGCTCTTTTGAGAAATGGATTTCAGTGCAGAATTCTGCTGGAGCAGCACTATTAACTGATGCATTTTGAAAAAAATATGTTTTCCCATGACAGTATCCCTTTAAATCAGCCAGAGACCAAGACAAGAGTGGAAATTGATGGTGAATGTACCCGGATCTGGCCCCTACTACTTTACAAAAAAAAAAGGGAACTATGACCAGTCACTCTGGCTCTCCAACAGGCAGGCCTTAAATACAGATGGGGCTTCCCATTCCATTTATCGGTACTGAAAAATGGAGTCTTACACTCGATCACAGATCCGTTTGATGGCCCACACTTGCTGTCCAGATTGGGCCTTGAAGAACAGCCGTCACCACCGCTTTTGCAACCCAAAAAAGAAACCTCACTGCTAAAATCGATATGGGAAAAGAAAACCGGTAAACAAAAGCAGAATGTACCTGTTCTGCGTGAACCTCGTACTAGGATCCCTAGAGTCACCTAAACATGTCTTCATTAGAAGCGTCCTTTTCTTTGTGAAATTTGGCCAACGATTTCTTGTTCTACAGTTTATACCTCTGGTTCTGAAGTGTTGAACCGATGTGCTTTTGGCTATGTGTTCTAGCTTTTGGGACTCTCCTACCCTTCTCTGGGTCATTTTGATATCTAATATGTTAACTTTCTTGATGTTTTCTTACCCTCCTGGGTCTGTTTTCCCAGGCTACCGAAACCAGATTTTTTTGTTACTACTTCTTAAGTTTCTTTATATTAAGTTTTAATTTTTTTTGCATTTTTCCTTTTTTATTTCTTTTTTTTTCATATTTTGATTTTCTCTCCTACTGTACTGTTTGCTCGCTGGATGCAAGGACTTGGACAAGCAAAGGTTATATGTCATAGTCATATAATAGATAGTTCAGAACTGTTGTAGGATATCATTTATTCAGTTCAGACTCATGATGTTCTATTTTTACTTTTGGCATCTTCAATGCATACTATATCTTATGTATAAGTTTATTATGCTACAGTGGATGATATTTTATGGCACTTATTTCTCATCACAGACAACAAAATATACAACATGGGGACTGAAATTACTATAGTTACTCACAATGTTAAGGGCCTAAATTCTCCTACTAAACATAAAGTGGCTGCCTCATTCTATTTAAGATCTCAGGCAGATATAGTTGCCTTACAAGAGACACACTGGGCTACAAAAGGCCCTTTACCCTGTTTACACAAATCTTATCCAAAAATGTTTGCGACCACCTATGAGAAAAAAAAGCAAGGGGTGGCAGTAGCATTCCGTCCCCATGTTGTAATTGTCCCTGAAGTGGTTATTTCTAATCCTGAAAGTAGATATTTGTTATTGCAAGGTACTTTATTGGGAAAGCCAATCACAATTATGAACATGTATATGCCCCCTGTTGGTTTACATAAGTTTTTACTCAAAGGTTTTTTTCTCTTCTGTCCAAAAATGCACAAGGGAAACTAATAGTTTTAGGAGATTTTAACTTAATAATGCATCCTAACCTAGATAGACAAGGCCCAATTATTTCAACTTCTACGTCTGCACCTACCTATCTTAAACAAAGCATCTGCGATCTTTCATTAATTGATGTGTGGTGCTGTCACTCCCGAACTGAGTATGTATATGTCTCTCAATCAGCTATATCCAATGTCACAGAAGCTAAAATTGTTCCATAGCCTGGTCAGACCACGCTTCGGTCTTTGTTTCATTGCATATTCCTGATCGTCTCCCAGGTAAACATCTGTGGCATTTGAATGAGTCTCTATTGTCAGATTGTCAGTGCTGCACTATGCAGTAAAATTACAGATGCTATTGAAAATTACTGGATAGATAATTTGAATGAGTCGTTGTCCATGAGCATGCTTTGGGCTGCTCATAAAGCTACCATTCGTGGAGTGCTTATTAGTATTGCAGCACATAAAAATAAAGCCTTTCATAACCAAATTTTGACCTTAGAACGTGAGGTGACAAAGCTAGACCAAATTCACAAACTTAAAGGGATACTGTCATGGGAAAATTTTTTTTTTCCAAAATGAATCAGTTAATAGTGCTGTTCCATCAGAATTCTGCACTGAAATCCATTTCTCAAAAGAGCAAACATATTTTTTTATATTTAATTTTAAAATCTGACATGGGGCTAGACATTTTGTCAATTTCCTAGCTGCCCCAAGTCATGTGACGTGTGCCTGCACTTCAGGAGAGAAATGCTTTCTGGCAGGCTGCTGTTTTTCCTTTTCAATGTAACTGAATGTGTCTCAGTGGGACATGGGTTTTTACTATTGAGTGCTGTTCTTAGATCTACCAGGCAGCTGTTATCTTGTGTTAGGGAGCTGTTATCTGGTTACCTTCCCATTGTTCTTTTGTTTGGCTTCTGGGGGGGGGGGGAAAGGGAGGGGGGTGATATCACTCTAACTTGCAGTACAGCAGTAAAGAGTGATTGAAGTTTATCAGAGCACAAGTCACATGACTTGGGGCAGCTGGGAAATTGACAATATGTCTAGCCCCATGTCAGATTTCAAAATTGAATATAAAAAAATCAGTTTGCTCTTTTGAGAAATGGATTTCAGTGCAGAATTCTGCTGGAGCAGCACTATTAACTGATTCATTTTGAAAAAAATTTTTTTTCCCATGACAGTATCCCTTTAATCCAAATCCATAATCCTTAGAAACCCTAATGCGGGCTCACCAAAACCTTACTACTCTGTTATACCAAAAAGCTGATAAATCTCTTTACGTACACAGCATACCTTTTTTCGTTTAAAAGATAAACCTGATCGTCTGATCGACAGGCCCAAGGTTTCCACTCCATACTGTCTATTAAGAAAGCAGTCTTAAATACCCCCACTGACATAATTGCTCAGTTCCAGGAGTTTTATACAAAGCTCTACTACCTTAGCCCCCAACACCCTCACTTGGACAAAGAAGCGTTGCTATCACAAATTAAATTCTCTAAGTTATCCTTAGATGACAATACAGCCCTGAATGCTCCTATCACCACAGAAGAAATTGAAACTACTATTCGACAACTAAGGAACAGTTCCAGCCCAGGCCCAGATGGTTTTCCTCCTTCGTATTATAAAAAATTTCGGACCCTTTTAATACCTCACCTATTGACACTTTTTAATGAAATGCTACTAGGCCATTCTTTGCCCCAAGAAATGTTATTCGCTTATCTTTCTCTCCTTCCTAAGCCTCATAAGGATCTTTCCGATGTCCAGAATTACCGTCCCATTTCAGTTCTAAATGTGGATATCCGGATTTTCTCAAAAATTTTAGCGGCTCGCCTTAATACTTACCTTCCTTGGTTGATTCACCCTGACCAAACTGGTTTTATACCAGGTAGGCAAACTACAGATGCCACTCGTAGACTTATCCATATAATTGAATATGCTAACATTACGAAAACTCCATTACTAACACTTTTATTGGACATACATAAGGCTAAAGAATAGCTAAGATTGATTTTAGGAAGACAATCTTTAGCTATTCCTATTTTACGAGGTACCCGCCAAGGCTGCCCTTTGTCTCTGCTTCTCTTTTCCTTAGCTATTGAGCCCTTGGCCATGTTAATTCACAAGATAATAATATCTCAGGCTATGTCAAATCAAGCCAAGCTTACAAATTGAGTATGTATGCCGATGACATTAGCCTCACTATTACAAAG
Organism: Xenopus laevis; assembly: GCF_017654675.1. Lineage (NCBI taxonomy): Eukaryota > Metazoa > Chordata > Amphibia > Anura > Pipidae > Xenopus > Xenopus laevis. Next base: position 85,203,135 of record NC_054381.1, on the reverse strand, counting down.
CCTCTGACTAGTCTCCCTAATCTATTTAATACTTTGGATAAGTTCCATAAGCTTTCTGGCCTTCAAGTAAGTATCTCTAAAACTGAAGCACTCCCTCTAAATATTCCTAAACAACATTTAAAATTCCTGGAACTGAACTTCCCTTTTCACTGGAGAAAACATTCAGTAGAATACCTTGGGGTCAAAATCACTAATTCCTTTCACACCTTATACAAGGCTAATTTTTCCTCGCTTATAAATACTTGCTTAAGAATTGGTCCAAATATTCTATCTCATGGCTAGGACGCATTGCCGCAAGCCAGATGATGCTTCTCCCCAAGCTCCTATATGCTTTTCGAGCTTTACCTATACCGGTTAATATCACAGACCTTACCCGATTGCAGATTGGAACCTTATTTGGAATAATAAATCGCATAGAATAAATAAAAATGTACTCTATAGGTCTTCGAACCAGGGAGGGTTAGAAGTTCCTCATCTGATACATTATTACAAAGCAGTACGACTGGCTCAATTGACGCAATGGCATTTACCATCAGGTCATTCAAAGTGGGTTGACTTTGAGAATGCTAATATTCACCCATTGAGAGTTGCCTCCCTATTATGAGCGGACACTGAGAAGATTCAAAAACATAAAATTACAAACCCCATAATCAAATTTCGCTTACAACTAAGGAAAACTCTGAAGCCAACATTTATCCCACATAACTGTTGTAGTTACATGCAATCAGTAGTGGGGAACCCAGACTTCCCCCCTGGACTTTCACATACATCATTCCATAGATGGACTGCTAGTGGACTTTGCACTTTATACAACCTGTTATCTTTACAAGACCTTAAATCCTTCCCCCAGTTGCGTGACCTATATGCTCTTCCTGATACGGAACAGTTTTGATACAACCAACTCCAGTGCCGTAACTAGAGGGGGGCGGGCCCTGGTGCGTGACGCACAGCCGAGCCCCCACCCCCCTCCATACACGGCGGATTCCAGTGGCGAGCTGACTGCCGGGGGGCCCTGAGGGGGTGCGGGCCCTGGTCCGCTCGCACCCCCTGCTCCCCCGGTAGTTCCGCCACTGACCAACTCTATGATTCCCAGGCTCCCTTTTCAAGCTAAATTGGAAGGTTCTATGTATGAATATTGTTGTAGGAACCCACTCGGAACTAAGATTGTAATTTCAATTCTCTATTCTCATTTTATAGAGACTCCTTCTCCAGTTTCACATAAGTACGTGACAGCCTGGGAAACAGATTTGGGATCCTCTGTCTCGTTGGAGACCTGGTCTAAAATATGGAACTCTATTAGAAAACTTCCCCTAATGTAGTAGTTAAGGAAACTGCTTACAAAGTGTTATTTCGTTGGTACTTTACACCTAAACGCAAGCACTCTATTAATCCAACCTTTCCTGCTACATGTTTTAGAGGATGTATGACTGAAGGAGATTATCTTCATGCATGGTGGCATTGTCCCATTGTGTCAAAGTTATGGACTGAAGTATATCGTATGGCTTCCAAGATTATAGGGGTATCCATTGAACCATCTATAGAAACAGCACTTTTTTCCCTGCCCTATCCTAAGTTAGCTCCACATTTGAGTAAATTGGTTTCTCAGATATTAGCCGCTACACGTTGGGCTATAGCCCTTTACTGGTTGGCTCCTTCCCTTTTCAATAACACATGTTGTTAACAGACTTAAATTCATACAATCTATGCATTATTTATTAGCTCTCATGGAAGATAAACTTGATCTTCATACATCCATGTGGTCACTTTGGGAGAAGTTTCTTTCTGAGCAGACATAACTATGTATATGTCCTTGATATGATCAGAATTTGTACAGATGCCATTACCTTTTTTTTATTATGATTTCTGTAAAATTTTTTTTTTTTAATGTACTTTATGCTTTTCCTTTTCTATGTGGATGTATACCATAAATGCAACAAATAAAGAGTTATATAAAAAAATGTCTCTTATCTTCAAACAGAGACCTCAGTGGTTGGTCCAAGGGCAGTGTTCTTTCTTACATTAGCAGGAAACTTTTTCCTAGAGAGAAAAAGTAGTCTGTAAATAAAGAAAGAGTGTTTGGCTGCTAAATGATGATAAGCAATTTTTTTGCCAACCATGGATGCATGGTGAAAGTCCGCATTTGGCCATTTGCAAATTTTTCGTGCAATGCCGGCAAAGATTTGCCGCAAAAAAATTCACCAGGACAAAAGTCGCAAAGAAAAAAACGCCCATAAGAAAAAATGCACATTGAATTATTACCTGTCAGTTGTTCAGTTTGTATTGGTGACTGACCACGCTCCTTTAAAATGGCTTCATACCATGAAAGATACAAAGCCCAAACTTATTAGATGGAATATAGCCATTTAATCATTTTCCTTAAGGATGTAACACAGGCCTGGGAAGATAAACCAAAATACGGATTTCCTTTATCAACAAGCAGTAGGTAGCTGGGATAAAAAGGCTTTGCTGAGATTTAAGCAGGGAACCTTTGGTTTTCTGGTTCAGTGTCCTATCCACTAGGCCAGGTGGGCAGCTAGCAGGCTTGCTCATTATCTATCACCTGCCCTTTCCTATCCTTTCCCAGCAGGGGCAGACAATCAGGGCTGACTCTGCCCTATATAAGCCCTGTTCATCTCACTTCTGGTGCCTGAGCATTGATCTCTGCTACCTGAGCACTGTGGCACATCCCTGCATCTTGGTTTCTGGTGAATTTGTATACATCTAGCCTTGTTTCTGACATCTAGCCTTGTTCCCTACTCAAGTCTTGCTTTTGTCCTGTTTTTCCTCCTGTTCTTGCTCCTAAGCTTTTTTCAGTCCTGTTCTCAATGCCCACTCCTTCTTCACCTTCCTGCCACCATTTCTTCACCCACTCCATCCTGCACCTGTCAGACCCTGACTCTTCATCTGCACTGTCCTTATTTTGTTAATCCTGTTCCTAACCTTCAGTCTCTCCCTTTCATTACCTGTTGGCATGAAATCAGTCCCCGATCTGAAACACTCCCCCTTTAAAAAACCCTTTTACTGCCACAGCTGACAAATTAGTAAGCTTTAACCCTAGCTAGAGAGAAATAAAGAGAGGTTTGAACACACGTTAGTCTTTCTGACTATACACACTGTTAACTGGCAATAGGTCTTTGTTATTGAAACGTTTACTGAAGACAACTGTCTGTTTTTTTGTGCTGCTGCTGGCTAAAATATAACTGTTTTTCTTCTAAATACTTGCTGACAGTTGCTCTGTGGGGACCTGCCACAATGCCCTTAATATTGGCAATCAATTTGGCATTATAAGTAAATTATATTTATACAAACTCAATGCTAGTTCACTGTTTAATAATAATGTTAAATAATGTTTTCATCAGATATCAAGCATTTGTAAACTATGTATATTTCCAAAAAACGTGAAAAATAAATATGGTTTAATACTTCTCAAACTCTCTGTAATACTTCCCAAAATGACATGATTTGCTTGAAAAACACAATGGAAAGTTTGAGGTTTCTGATAAATGACCTCCCAAGTGTTTTATGATTTTTACATCTCAGTGCGCAGAGGATTTTTTAAAATGGATTTTCAATTTTGCACTTCAGAAAGTAACCCATAGAGTATGTTAACAACTATAATGATTCACTATTACATCTTTCACTACTGAGGAAAAGCAGACAGATGGTATATTCAATTATCCCCCGGTGATTAGATGTCTGACTGACTTGCTGCTGCTTTTAGTTTTCAGTTTCATCTAGTTTTCAGAAGAGTGAAGTATAAACTATAAGGAATAGACAACCAACTTGTGAATTGTTAACTCTGACTTAGAAAGTAGTCTTTGCCTTGTGTGCTTTTGATATTGCTTAATGTATATTTTTTATAGGTGTAACATTAGTTCTATTGTTTTGTATATATAACATTTCACTGTGTTACCTGTAAAGGATTCACCAAATTATTCTCAGGAAAAAAAATAAACATAACAAATGAATTGTTATCAGGGCTAACACCTGGGTTAATCAGTAAAAACTTCAGGAAAATGTACATCCAATAAAGAAAATTCACAAAGTAACATTTTCAAAATGAATTAAGTAGCATTCACACATATTTCACAGTTTGCATGCAAATAAGATATCAGATCATATCGCTAACCTATGTTGGCCCATACTACAGTGGTGTGAAAATCTATTTGCCCCTTCCTGATTTCTTATTCTTTTGCATGTTTGTCACACAAAATGTTTCTGATCATCAAACACATTTAACTATTAGTCAAAGATAACACAAGTAAACACAAAATGCAGTTTTTAAATGAGGGTTTTTATTATTTAGGGAGAAAAGAAATCCAAACCTGTGTGAAAAAGTAATTGCCCCCTGAACCTAATAACTGGTTGGGCCACCCTTAGCAGCAATAACTGCAATCAAGCGTTTGCGATAACTTGCAACGAGTCTTTTACAGCGCTCTGGAGGAATTTTGGCCCACTCATCTTTGCAGAATTGTTGTAATTCAGCTTTATTTGAGGGTTTTCTAGCATGAAACGCCTTTTTAAGGTCATGCCACAACATCTCAATAGGATTCAGGTCAGGACTTTGACTAGGCCACTCCAAAGTCTTCATTTTGGTTTTCTTCAGCCATTCAGAGGTGGATTTGCTGGTGTGTTTTGGGTCATTGTCCTGCTGCAGCACCCAAGATCGCTTCAGCTTGAGTTGACGAACAGATGGCCGGATATTCTCCTTCAGGATTTTTTGGTAGACAGTAGAATTCATGGTTCCATCTATCACAGCAAGTCTTCCAGGTCCTGAAGCAGCAAAACAACCCCAGACCATCACACTACCACCACCATATTTTACTGTTGGTATGATGTTCTTTTTCTGAAATGCTGTGTAACGGGACGCGCACCTTCCAAAAAGTTCAACTTTTGTCTCGTCGGTCCACAAGGTATTTTCCCAAAAGTCTTGGCAATCATTGAGATGTTTTTTTAGCAAAATTGAGACGAGCCTTAATGTTCTTTTTGCTTAAAAGTGGTTTGCGCCTTGGAAATCTGCCATGCAGGCCGTTTTTGCCCAGTCTCTTTCTTATGGTGGAGTCGTGAACACTGACCTTAATTGAGGCAAGTGAGGCCTGCAGTTCTTTAGATGTTGTCCTGGGGTCTTTTGTGGCCTCTCGGATGAGTTGTCTCTGCGCTCTTGGGGTAATTTTGGTCGGCCGGCCACTCCTGTTCCATGTTTTTGCCATTTGTGGATAATGGCTCTCACTGTGGTTCGCTGGAGTCCCAAAGCTTTAGAAATGGCTTTATAACCTTTACCAGACTGATAGATCTCAATTACTTTTGTTCTCATTTGTTCCTGAATTTCTTTGGATCTTGGCATGATGTCTAGCTTTTGAGGTGCTTTTGGTCTACTTCTCTGTGTCAGGTAGCTCCTATTTAAGTGATTTCTTGATTGAAACAGGTGTGGCAGTAATCAGGCCTGGGGGTGAGTACAGAAATTGAACTCAGGTGTGATAAACCACAGTTAAGTTATTTTTTAACAAGGGGGGCAATCACTTTTTCACACAGGCCCATGTAGATTTGGAGTTTTTTTTCTCCCTTAATAACGTAAACCTTCATTTAAAAACTGCATTTTGTGTTCAATTATGTTATCTTTGACTAATAGTTAACGGTTTGATGAGCAGAAACATGACAAACATGCAAAAGAATAAGAAATCAGGAAGGGGGCAAATAGTTTTTCACACCACTTATATGTAAACTCAATAGTGTATATGTTTCACAATAATTATTACAATTCAGTGCTGCCAGTACTCATTTATCATGTTGTGTAAAAACTGGAGTGAAACATTATCAGTGATGTTACTCATAGCAACCAATTAGATCTTTGCTTTTGTTTCCTAACTGTTGAAATCTATTTGCGGATTGGTTGCTCTGGGAAACTTCACCAGTTATGCTTCACTCCATTTTTTGCACAACATGATAAAAAGGCCCCTAATGAATGTTTCAGTCATTACTTCTTGTAGCTGATATATTTTTTTATGGCATGATGATGGGCAAGATGACATTTAATAATAATGTTGGTAACTTTATTTTGCCATCACGTTTAGTTCGTTCATGCATGGCATCAACATAAAATTCCTGGGGGTTATAGTTAAGATTGTAAGTAGTTTTAGTATCCAAATTTTTTGTGCTTTTAGAATTATCAACAAACTTAAAGGATATTTACCAAGGGTCGAATACAGTAAACTTTAATTTACCTCGACTTTGATATTTTTTTTTAAAAAAACTTCGATCATTCACATATTTATCAAGGTAGGCAAATTTTGAGTCTTCGATCGAATGGCGTGTATTCGATGTACTTCGATTGAATTTGATTCTAAGTTTTCGGCCGTAGCATATATTGTCGAATAGGATCGAAGTTGACCTTGCCCCACTTATATTCTAATCGATCGATTCAAAATTATAATGCCCCATTTCCTTTCTGTCATTTTTTTCACACAGGATGTCACAGTGGCCATTTTAGGTGTATTCTGCTGCTTATTGTGCAGGCTGTTTTTTTTTTTGGAAAACTACATGGCTTCACACAAGAGGCACGAGGAGGAGGGGGAATGCCTCTCCAGCCCTAAAGAGGTGCAGAGGGCGGCTGAATTCCATACTATGTGGGATCTTCTCTACCTTCTTCACCTCCTCTGGTACTTAAATAGCAGTCAGAGGTATATGATATGCCTTAAAGGCACAAAACATTGGCCTTTACTTTGAACTATAAAGTATTGTTGGCTACCTATGTCCTAATTTGGCTACCCAGCACTCATAATATGTGCTAATGCCTACTACTACCTCCTCCTCCTCTACCTCTGATATTTAAATAGCAAGTCAGAGGTATATTATATGCCTTAAAGGCACAAAACGTTGGCTTTTACTTTGCACTATAAAGTATTGTTGGCTACCTATGGCCTACTTTGGCTACCCAGCACTCATAATATGTGCTAATGCCTACTACTACCTCCTCCTCCTCTATGTCTGATATTTAAATAGCAAGTCAGAGGTATATTATATACCTTAAAGGCACAAAGCAATGCTTTTTACGTTGCACTTGCAACTATTTCAACACATTGCCTGGCCAGTACTAACCTCATATGTGTTGATACTTTCAAACAGCCCATATTGTGATATATTGACAAGTGTCATTTGTATATCATATTGATTGTTATATTCTTGTTTTGTACACAGGGCTTCTCAATGCCAAATTTTTTTTGTCTTCTTTAATTTATGTCAACTTGCCCAGCATGGGCACAGGGGTGCATTATGAATCTCATGCAGGAAATGGTCCATCATAACCCACTAAACCTTTTGTAAAGCTCTGCCCTTTAGTGCTCAATGGGAGCTGCTATATATTGAATAGGGATGTCGCGGACTGTTCGCCGGCGAACTTGTTCGCGCGAACATCGACTGTTCGCGCTCGCCGAATGTTCGCGAACGTCGCGCGACGTTCGCCATTTTGGGTTCGCCTTACCTGGCGCTTTTTTTTGACCTCTCACCCCAGACCAGCAGATACATGGCAGCCAATCAGGAAGCTCTCCCTCCTGGACCAACCCCACACCCCCTGGACCACTCCCCTTCCATATATAAACTGAAGCCCTGCAGCGTTTTTTCATTCTGCCTGTGTGTGCTTGCAAGAGCTAGTGTAGGGAGAGAGCTGTTACTGATTTCACTGATTTCTTTGAGGGACAGTTGATAGTAAGTTTGCTGGCTAGTAATCTACTTGATACTGCTCTGTATTGGAGGGACAGAAGTCTGCAGGGATTTGAGGGACATTTTAGTTTAGGTAGCTTTGCTGGCTAGTAATCTACCTTCTACTGCAGTGCTCTGTATGTAGCTGCCTGCTGTGGGCACTGATCTCTTCTGATCTCATCTGCTGACTGCTGTAATAACCCAATAGTCCTTGTAAGGACTGCTTTTATTTTCTTTTTTGTTGTTTTACTTTGCTACTTTAACAGCCCAGTGCTATTAGTCTAGCTGTGTTGGGGAGTGGGACTGGTGTGCTGCTGTGCTGCTCCTAGTAGTTCAGCAGCAGCAACCCAAGAAATTTTTTTTTTTTAATATACATATATATTTTTTTTCTTTTACTTATCTTACTGTTCTTTAACGTGTACAGTGCTGTTGCTGTTCTTCATAGTAGTGCACCAATAGTAGTGCACTTGCAGGCATTATTTTCCCAGTGTGTTCTTCAAACAACAACCATCTAGCTGTGTGAGCTTGTTCACATTCTGTCTAAATATCAATAATAATACCGTCTCCAGAAACACCACCCGAGTGACGTTTTTCAGGCAGCAATAATATATTCCGTATCCACTGCTGTAGTAGTGTATAGGTTGACCTTGTAGGCCTTGTTTGCCCAGTGTGTTCTTCATTTTCAAACAACGGCCATCTAGCTGTGTGAGCTTGTTCACATTCTGTCTAAATATCAATAATAATACCGTCTCTAGAAACACCACCCGAGTGACGTTTTTCAGGCAGCAATAATATATTCCGTATCCACTGCTGTAGTAGTGTATACGTTGACCTTGTAGGCCTTGTTTGCCCAGTGTGTTCTTCATCTTCAAACAACTCCCATCTAGCTGTGTGAGCTTGTTCACATTCTGTCTAAATATCAATAATAATACCGTCTCTAGAAACACCACCCGAGTGACGTTTTTCAGGCAGCAATAATATATTCCGTAAACACTGCTGAAGAAGTGTATACGTTGACCTTGTAGGCCTTGTTTGCCCAGTGTGTTCTTCATCTTCAAACAACTCCTATCTAGCTGTGTGAGCTTGTTCACATTCTGTCTAAATATCAATAATAATACCGTCTCTAGAAACACCACCCGAGTGACGTTTTTCAGGCAGCAATAATATATTCTGTATCCACTGCTGTAGTAGTGTATACGTTGACCTTGTAGGCATTGTTTGCCCAGTGTGTTCTTCATCTTCAAACAACTCCCATCTAGCTGTGTGAGCTTGTTCACATTATGTCTAAATATCAATAATAATACCGTCTCTAGAAACACCACCCGAGTGACGTTTTTCAGGCAGCAATAATATATTCTGTATCCACTGCTGTAGAAGTGTATACGTTGACCTTGTAGGCCTTGTTTGCCCAGTGTGTTCTTCATCTTCATTTTCAAACAACTCCCATCTAGCTGTGTGAGCTTGTTCACATTCTGTCTAAATATCAATAATAATACCGTCTCTAGAAACACCACCCGAGTGACGTTTTTCAGGCAGCAATAATATATTCCGTATCCACTGCTGTAGTAGTGTATACGTTGACCTTGTAGGCCTTGTTTGCCCAGTGTGTTCTTCATCTTCATTTTCAAACAACTCCCATCTAGCTGTGTGAGCTTGTTCACATTCTGTCTAAATATCAATAATAATACCGTCTCTAGAAACACCACCCGAGTGACGTTTTTCAGGCAGCAATAATATATTCCGTATCCACTGCTGTAGAAGTGTATACGTTGACCTTGTAGGCCTTGTTTGCCCAGTGTGTTCTTCATCTTCATTTTCAAACAACTCCCATCTAGCTGTGTGAGCTTGTTCACATTCTGTCTAAATATCAATAATAATACCGTCTCTAGAAACACCACCCGAGTGACGTTTTTCAGGCAGCAATAATATATTCCGTATCCACTGCTGTAGTAGTGTATACGTTGACCTTGTAGGCCTTGTTTGCCCAGTGTGTTCTTCATTTTCAAACAACTCCCATCTAGCTGTGTGAGCTTGTTCACATTCTGTCTAAATATCAATAATAATACCGTCTCTAGAAACACCACCCGAGTGACGTTTTTCAGGCAGCAATAATATATTCCGTATCCACTGCTGTAGAAGTGTATACGTTGACCTTGTAGGCCTTGTTTGCCCAGTGTGTTCTTCATTTTCAAACAACGGCCATCTAGCTGTGTGAGCTTTTTCACATTCTGTCTAAATATCAATAATAATACCGTCTCCAGAAACACCACCTGAGTGACGTTTTTCAAGCAGCAATAATATATTCCGTATCCACTGCTGTAGTAGTGTATACGTTGACCTTGTAGGCCTTTTTTGCCCCAGTGTGTTCTTCATTTTCAAACAACTCCCATCTAGCTGTGTGAGCTTGTTCACATTCTGTCTAAATATCAATAATAATACCGTCTCTAGAAACACCACCCGAGTGACGTTTTTCAGGCAGCAATAATATATTCCGTATCCACTGCTGTAGAAGTGTATACGTTGACCTTGTAGGCCTTGTTTGCCCAGTGTGTTCTTCATCTTCATTTTCAAACAACTCCCATCTAGCTGTGTGAGCTTGTTCACATTCTGTCTAAATATCAATAATAATACCGTCTCTAGAAACACCACCCGAGTGACGTTTTTCAGGCAGCAATAATATATTCCGTATCCACTGCTGTAGTAGTGTATACGTTGACCTTGTAGGCCTTGTTTGCCCAGTGTGTTCTTCATCTTCATTTTCAAACAACTCCCATCTAGCTGTGTGAGCTTGTTCACATTCTGTCTAAATATCAATAATAATACCGTCTCCAGAAACACCACCTGAGTTGTTGTTGTTGTTTTAAAAATAATGCCAGGCAAAGGCAGGCCGCCACGCAGAGGCACTAGGGGCCGTGCTGCTATGCTATCCTGTGGCCCTAGGAAATTGCCCAGTTTTAAAAAGGCAATGACCCTGAACTCCCAAAATGCTGAAGAGGTAGTTGACTGGCTTACACAGCACACCCCATCCTCTACCGTTTCTAACTTTACCACAACATCCTCATCCTCCACTGCTATGGCCACCCCACGTAACACTTCCTCCACCACCGGCGCCCCTTCTTCACTGGAGTCAGAGGAGTTATTTTCACATGAGTTTCTTGAACTGAGTGATGCGCAACCATTATTGGCAGAAGAAGATGAAGGAGATGAGGACGTTACACCAGATTTAATTCTGGCAGAGAACACAACAGAGATGGACATAATGAGTGATGAGGAGGTCCCCGCTGCTGCTTCCTTCTGTGAGCTGTCAGAAGAAATTGATGCATCTGAGGAGAATGAGGATGAGGAGATTGATGTTTTGTGGGTGCCCAGTAGAAGAGAGCAAGAGGAGGATAGTTCAGATGGAGAGACGGAGAGTCAGAGAGGCAGGAGGAGAATAAGACTTAGAAGAAGCAGGGAGGACAGCTCGCAGGGAACAGTAGGGCAACAACATGTATCGGCACCTGTGGTCAGCCGGCCAACGCACCCGCCATTGCCGCCGACTTCTACTGTTACCGCCAGATTGCCAGCCTCAAAAAGGTCAGCAGTGTGGAATTTTTTTAATGTGTGTGCCTCTGACAAAAGCGTTGTAATTTGCAATGAGTGCAGTCAGAAACTGAGTCTTGGGAAGCCCAACAGCCACATAGGTACAACTTCTATGCGAAGGCACATGAACGGCAAGCACAAAGCACTTTGGGAGCAACACCTCAAAGGCAACAGGCAAACTAAAAGCCACCCTCCTTCTGGTCCAGCATCTTACTGCTCTACCTCTGCTGTCCTTGACCCGTCTGAACCACCCTCCACTCCGCCTTCCACCTTGACCACCAGTTCCCATTCCCAGTCATCTGCCCCCCAGCCAAGTTTCTGTGAGGGCCATGTTTGAGCGTAAGAAGCCAATGTCTGCGAGTCACCCCCTTGCCCGGCGTCTGACAGCTGGCTTGTCCGCACTCTTAGCCCGCCAGCTTTTACCATACCAGCTGGTGGACTCTGAGGCCTTCCGCAAATTTGTAGCAATTGGGACACCGCAGTGGAAGGTACCCAGCCGCAATTTTTTTTCAAAAAAGGGAATACCACACCTGTACCACCATGTGCAGAGCCAAGTCACCGCATCTCTGTCACTTAGTGTTGGGCCAAAGGTCCATATGACTACTGACGCATGGTCCTCCAAGCATGGTCAGGGCAGGTATGTCACCTACACTGCCCACTGGGTGAACTTGGTAATGGCTGGGAAGCAGGGAATGTGTGGCTCAACAACAACAGTGGAGTTGGTGTCACCGCCACGGATTGCACGCGGTTCTGCCACCACCTCTACTCCTCCTTCGCTTTCTACCTCGTCTTCTTCCTCTTCTTCGTCCTCTGCTGCTGGGTCCTCCTCCTCCACACCTGTGCACCCCCAGCTCCCCCTAGGCTATTCGACGTGCCAGGTACGCCGTTGTCATGCTGTCTTGGGGATGACGTGCCTGGAAAGCAGAAACCATACCGGATCTGTACTCCTGTCATCTCTGCAGTCACAGGCCGATCGGTGGCTGACCCCACACCAACTGAAGATCGGAAAAGTGGTGTGTGACAACGGAAGCAATCTGTTGGCAGCACTGAGACTGGGCAATTTAACACATGTGCCCTGCATGGCACATGTTCTGAATTTAATAGTCCAACGTTTTGTCTCGAAGTACCCAGGATTCCAGGACGTTCTCAGGCAGTCCAGGAAGGTGTCGGCCCATTTCAGACGGTCCTACACAGCCATGGCACGCCTTGCTGACATTCAGCAGCGGTACAACATGCCAGTCAGGCGTTTGATTTGCGACAGCCTGACTCGCTGGAATTCAACGCTCCTCATGTTGGAACGTCTGCTGCAACAACAAAGAGCCGTCAACGAATACCTGTTTGAACTGGGTGGTAGGACTGGATCTGCAGAGCTGGGGATTTTTTTACCCCGTTACTGGGTGCTTATGCGCGATGCCTGCAGGCTCATGCGCCCTTTTGAAGAGGTTACAAATATGGTCAGTCGCACCGAAGGCACCATCAGCGACCTAATACCCTTTGCTTTCTTCCTGGAGCGTGCCGTGCGACGAGTGACAGATGAGGCTGTAGACCAGCATGACGAGGAGCAGGAAGCGCACGATTTCTGGTCGGAATCACCAGAACGAACCCAGGCACCTGCTGCAACGCAGGGAGAGGTGTCAGAAGTGGAATCAGAGGAGGAAGGTGGCTTTGTGGAGGAGGAGGACCAACAGGAGCAGGCTTCCCAGGGGGCTAGTGGTGACCTTTTGGGGACCCCTGGTCTTGTACGTGGCTGGGGGGAGGAGACCGTGGATGATGCAGTCCTTGATAACGAGGAAGCGGAGATGGATACCTCTGCATCCAACCTTGTGAGAATGGGGTCTTTCATGCTGTCATGCCTGTTGAAGGACCCCCGTATCAAGAGGCTTAAGGAGAAGGACCTGTACTGGGTCGCGACTCTACTAGACCCTCGGTACAAGCATAAAGTGGCAGAAATGTTACCAACATACCACAAGTCTGAAAGGATGCTGCATTTACAAACCAGCCTGCAAAACATGTTGTACAATGCTTTTAAGGGTGATGTCACTTCAGGAACTCATCAACATTCCAGGGGCAGAGGTGCCAGTAATCCTGCCACGAGCGCACCTGCAAGGACAAAGCACTTTGGCCACTCTGTAACGTCAGACATGCAAATGTTTTTTTGTCCAAGGCAGCGGCAGAACCATTCTGGATCCACCCTCAAAGAACGCCTCGACCGGCAGGTAGCGGACTACCTGGCATTAACTGCAGATATCGACACTCTGAGGAGCGATGAACCCCTGGACTACTGGGTGCGCAGGCTTGATCTGTGGCCAGAGCTGTCACAATTTGCCATGAACCTCTTGTCTTGCCCCGCCTCAAGTGTCCTCTCAGAAAGGACCTTCAGTGCAGCAGGAGGGATTGTAACTGAGAAGAGAACTCGCCTAGGTCACAAAAGTGTGGATTACCTGACCTTTATTAAAATGAATGAGGGGTGGATCTCGGAGGGTTACTGCACGCCGGAAGACTTGTTCTGAGTTTCTGATTCTGACTCCCCATGCAGCTGTCCTTCTCTGCACGCCTCATGACTCCACACACAGCTGTCCTTTAGCGTCCTCCTCCCTCCACCACCGCTACAAACTAGGGTGCAAACCCTACTGGTTTAATTTGAATCCAGGTAAATCCTGAGTTTTTCTGGCCTCTGTGCTTCAGTGGCTGTGACAAAAAAAAAAATGAATATTTTCAGCATTTATATGGCATATTGTTTCTGGCCTCTGTGCTGCACTGGCTGCGACAAAAAAAAATGAATATTTTCAGCATTTATATGGCATATTGTTTCTGGCCTCTGTGCTTCAGTGGCTGTGACAAAAAAAATGAATATTTTCAGCATTTATATGGCATATTGTTTCTGGCCTCTGTGCTTCAGTGGCTGTGACAAAAAAAAGGAATATTTTCAGCATTTATATGGCATATTTTTTCTGGCCTCTGTGCTGCAGTGGCTGCGACAAAAAAAAATTAATATTTTCAGCATTTATATGGCATATTGTTTCTGGCCTCTGTGCTTCAGTGGCTGTGACAAAAAAAAGGAATATTTTCAGCATTTATATGGCATATTGTTTCTGGCCTCTGTGCTGCAGTGGCTGTGACAAAAAAAAATGAATATTTTCAGCATTTATATGGCATATTGTTTCTGGCCTCTGTGCTGCAGTGGCTGCGACAAAAAAAAATTTCTATTGTTAGCATTTATATGGCATATTTTTTCTGGCCTCTGTGCTGCAGTGGCTGTGACAAAAAAAAAAGAATATTTTCAGCATTTATATGGCATATTGTTTCTGGCCTCTGTGCTGCAGTGGCTGCGACAAAAAAAAATTTCTATTGTTAGCATTTATATGGCATATTTTTTCTGGCCTCTGTGCTTCAGTGGCTGCGACAAAAAAAATTTCTATTGTTAGCATTTATATGGCATATTTTTTCTGGCCTCTGTGCTTCAGTGGCTGTGACAAAAAAAAAAAGGAATATTTTCAGCATTTATATGGCATATTGTTTCTGGCCTCTGTGCTTCAGTGGCTGTGACAAAAAAAAAGGAATATTTTCAGCATTTATATGGCATATTTTTTCTGGCCTCTGTGCTGCAGTGGCTGCGACAAAAAAAAATTAATATTTTCAGCATTTATATGGCATATTGTTTCTGGCCTCTGTGCTTCAGTGGCTGTGACAAAAAAAAGGAATATTTTCAGCATTTATATGGCATATTGTTTCTGGCCTCTGTGCTGCAGTGGCTGTGACAAAAAAAAATGAATATTTTCAGCATTTATATGGCATATTGTTTCTGGCCTCTGTGCTGCAGTGGCTGCGACAAAAAAAATTTTCTATTGTTAGCATTTATATGGCATATTTTTTCTGGCCTCTGTGCTGCAGTGGCTGTGACAAAAAAAAATGAATATTTTCAGCATTTATATGGCATATTGTTTCTGGCCTCTGTGCTGCAGTGGCTGTGACAAAAAAAAATGAATATTTTCAGCATTTATATGGCATATTGTTTCTGGCCTCTGTGCTGCAGTGGCTGCGACAAAAAAATTTTTCTATTGTTAGCATTTATATGGCATATTTTTTCTGGCCTCTGTGCTGCAGTGGCTGTGACAAAAAAAAATGAATATTTTCAGCATTTATATGGCATATTGTTTCTGGCCTCTGTGCTGCAGTGGCTGCGACAAAAAAAAATTTCTATTGTTAGCATTTATATGGCATATTTTTTCTGGCCTCTGTGCTTCAGTGGCTGCGACAAAAAAAATTTCTATTGTTAGCATTTATATGGCATATTTTTTCTGGCCTCTGTGCTTCAGTGGCTGTGACAAAAAAAAAAAGGAATATTTTCAGCATTTATATGGCATATTGTTTCTGGCCTCTGTGCTTCAGTGGCTGTGACAAAAAAAAAGGAATATTTTCAGCATTTATATGGCATATTTTTTCTGGCCTCTGTGCTGCAGTGGCTGCGACAAAAAAAAATTAATATTTTCAGCATTTATATGGCATATTGTTTCTGGCCTCTGTGCTGCAGTGGCTGCGACAAAAAAAAATTTCTATTGTTAGCATTTATATGGCATATTTTTTCTGGCCTCTGTGCTTCAGTGGCTGCGACAAAAATTTTTTATATTGTTTGCATTTATATGGCATATTTTTTCTGGCCTCTGTGCTTCAGTGGCTGCGACAAAAAAATTTTCTATTGTTAGCATTTATATGGCATATTTTTTCTGGCCTCTGTGCTTCAGTGGCTGTGACAAAAAAAAAAAGGAATATTTTCAGCATTTATATGGCATATTGTTTCTGGCCTCTGTGCTTCAGTGGCTGTGACAAAAAAAAGGAATATTTTCAGCATTTATATGGCATATTTTTTCTGGCCTCTGTGCTGCAGTGGCTGCGACAAAAAAAATTAATATTTTCAGCATTTATATGGCATATTGTTTCTGGCCTCTGTGCTTCAGTGGCTGCGACAAAAAAAACATAATTTTTCAGGAAAGTACACATGCCTAATTTTTCAGGGTTCTGCAACAGTGGCAAAATCACATTTTTTATGGTCACCGCAGGTGATCAATAAAGTAGACCAAAACTGGGCCCACACTGCAGAATCTGTGTTTTTTGGTTCGCTTCACTGTACATTGAATTACCTCTGCCTGACCGTGCACGTGCGCACAAGCACGGTGACTGCTAAACACACCACTACAGAAATATTGCCACCAACAGGACGAACATCCTGGAGGTGACAAGCTCAACTAGTAATTAACAACTATTATTTGCTCACTTGACGGTATCATTCATTAAAGCTCTTTGCGTTTTTTTGCGTTGCAGTAAGCGCCGCGTTTCGTCTTTGCGTGTGAACAGGCTGTAACCTTTACACGACTTGATTGGCATGTAGACGCCGGACGTTTTAAAGCAGTTTATTACACAAGTTTAGAAATGTAGTGTGATTTCTGCCCTTTACAGCACAAAACGCAGCGCTGTGTCAACAATGGATTTTTCAGATACATTTTTGCCCTTGATCCCCCTCTGGCATGCCACTGTCCAGGTCGTTGCACCCTTTAAACAACTTTAAAATCATTTTTCTGGCCAGAAATGTCTTTTCTAGCTTTTAAAATTCGCCTTCCCATTGAAGTCTATGGGGTTCGAGACGTTCGCGAACCGTTCGCATTTTTGACGCAAGTTCGCGAATATGTTCGCGAACTTTTTTTCCGACGTTCGCTACATCCCTAATATTGAAATGAATGGTGAGACCGCATTCCTCCTGTGGGTTACAGCTAGGGTACATGTTTAATAGGTTGTTTATGTTTATCTGGTGTTCAACAAACAAACAAATCATTGTCACAAATCCATATTGTAATTTTATTCTTATAAAAATGTTGAGATTTGATTTTGTCAGTAAACCCACAAAACCAAAAACTGTCTGTTTCTTTTTTCACTTTTGCTAAGGTGGTTTCCAAAAATGCAATGCACATGGATAATGTCATTTTAAACATACATAGCAGGTACATCATTTTTCAGGGTATATACCAAACCCCCTTTTTTGCACAGTTAAAGGGGACCTGTCACCTTTCAACAACCTAAAATAAACCTCAGAAATGTAATCCACATCAGTAAACAAGTTAAACGCCATAATTTGTACCATTCAACGCTAAACTGTTCTCCCCCAACCCGCCGTTGTATTTCGAAGCAGTGGAAGCCGCCATATTGTTCCTCCAAGCGCCATTTTACTCCTCTGTCTCTAGCGATGATGTCAGTCTTTTTCATGCAATCTTGCGCATGGCATTAAAAGAAATGACGCGCATAGTTCTGTGCTATCAAACAGAGGCTCGGTCACGCGCTCTTGAAAAACTTTGAAAGGGACACCAATTACACACAGTAAAACCAATTTATATTTAACATTTGGCTTTTAATACTTTTATCCTAGTAATACTTTTATCTAAGTAAATTTTCAATTCATTATAGCTAATATAGCGATATTTTTTACATTTCATTGATAACGTTTTTTAAAAAATTGCATCCAGTCAGGATCATGTTTATGTGAAACATGTGCAATGTAAATTACTATTTAACATATTTTTATATTTTAGAATTATTATTTATCTATTTTAATGCCACATGAATTTTTAGCCACATGACATATTTTTATATTTTAAAAGCCACATGAATTATTATTTATCTATTTTAATAGCCACATGAATTATTAGCCACATGAATTATTAGCCACATGAATTATTAGCCACATGATTTATTAGCCACATGAATTACAACTCCCAACATAATTTGATTACTCATCTTTCTATTCTGTCCTCCTCCTGTTAATATTCTAGTCTCTTATTCAAATCAATGCATTGTTGCCAGGGTTGTTTTACCCTAGCAACCAGATGGCTGAAATTGCTAACTGGAGAGCTGCTGAATAAAAAGCTAAATAACTCGAAAAGCTGAAAAAATGAAATGCAATTTCGATTTGTCAATGAATTTCACTCTCTATATCATTTAGTCTATTTAAAGGAGACCGGTCACCTTAAAAATAAATTATTAAAAGCCTTATTTTATCATGTTACTCGATGATAATGACCTATAATTACACATTATAAATTATTTGGATCTTTTTTCCTTTAGTCTGGGAAATCATCAATCAATCAACCATGAAGAAGCCATCTTGTGGATACTGTTATTAAAGTGGACCTGTCACCCAGACATAAAAAGCTGTACAATAAAAGTCCATTTCAAATTAAACATGAAATTCAAATTCTTTTTTTTTCATTAAAGCATTCATAGCTATTTTAAACTCATATAAAAATCTATCAATTACTTTCACTTTTGTTGAGCACTTCCTACAAGTCACTGCTCTCCCAACATTCACCCAGTTGGATTAACCATTAGATTGTTTCGCCAGGTCATGGGGATGGAAATGCCAGGGCCTATTTGAATTCTCAGTCTGGACCTGACGGAAGGCATGCCTTAATAACAGTGTCCACAAAATGACTCCTGCCTGTTTGCTACAATTATGACTCCCCAGAATGAAGGAAACAAGATTCAAATAATTTATATTATGTAATTAAAGTTAATTTTGGCTTGATTTACATGACAAAATAGGATTTGGATTTTTTTTGGGGGGGTTTCAGGTGCACTTTAAGATAATCCTTGCATCATCTCAGAATCTTGTTTGTGTACCAGAATTGGGGACCAGATGTCCATCCCCATGTCAGGAAAGCAGAGACATGTAAAAAGTCCTCAATGGTAATTGTAAGCAATTGTCTGTTCTGCCTCTATGCCTAAGGCATAGAGGAGTGGCAGATAATATTAGACTGATAGCATAATTTTTTAGTTCAGCTTACAACAACTAAGAATGCTTTAATAAATAGGGATGGGCAAATTTTTTCGCGAAACAAAATGGGTCAAATTCACCCATCCCTATTAATAAAAATTATGATTTGTATTTAATGTTGACTTTGAATTGGACTTATATAGTCACATTTAAAATTTCCATAACTGTTATAAACTTGTCACAGATGACAATTATATATTACTTTCCTTTCCTCTGTGCATTAGTCATAGAGACGGGGCAGTCAATAATTTTGACTTTCCATTCTTCATTTCCAAGATGACATAGCACTCCACACAACCAACCATCTATTTGTGTAGCTAAGTGCATGTACTAGAGTATCATATCCTCCAATGTTGATAAATACAGTACATCTAGCTATATGTGATATTTTATTATCAAACTAGTTAATGTTAACAATATTAACAGTAATTATATAACAAACATTATAAAATTGCAATATAAAATTGAAAATAACCATATTTATTTTTATTATAACAGCAAAATTAAAATGGATGAATCTTTTCCATCTACATCTTCTGGGGTTACAATAGATGATAATTACTTACTAAGGGTCAGTCAACAATCATTTTTGACAACAATTAAGTTTTCCTAAATAACTTCTATATCTCTAACACCTCACTGCTTCTATGCAATATACTTTGCTTCTTTACTCTCCTGTAATGTACCCAGTTTTTGAATACTTATGGCCTTCATGGAGGACGCCTGATACTAGAAGCGGGTTTTGGCCAGAACTGTATTTTAATTCTTATTTAACTTAGCATAACACCCATGTTCTCACAAGAGTGGTTAAAACTATACCCAAATTCTGATTTATTTTTGATTCTTTGGTGTTTCGATATATGTTGTTGCTTAGTTTACTAATTTATGTATGCATGTATTCTTAGTAAAATAATGAACAGTTACTATTTAGTGGCATTGCTGCTGTGTTTTATATAGTGAATAAAGTACCCCCTTTGGTAAAATATAAGGATATTATAAGTTACCCTCGGAGTTCCATGACCATATAAAAACACGAGGCCGAAGGCCGAGTGTTTTTATACAGGTCATGGAACTCCGAGGGTAACTGGGGGTACTTTATTGCAACTGGGGGTACTTTATTTATTATAATACACAAATTTCAGTGAGTCATGTGGCAGAAATGACATCAGAACTCACCGTTTATAACTGATGACATCAGAACTCACCATTTATAAGGATATAATTTACAGGATATTCATGGCTTTTGTGTATTATAAAGACATACATACAATTCTTGACTACTTATTCTGTATTGTTAACAGAGACAGAGTCTTATACAGGAGCTGCAATCTAACTTCCCGAAATCAGATGAGGATACCTGTTTACCTGACAACCAACAAAGATCATTTTCTTCTGCAACTAATACAGAACAAATACTTCCTGATCCACGTTTAGGAAATAATAGCTGGTGCACATGTGGACACTGTATACTTATGCCTTCAAGTGAGGAGTGTGTTTGCTGTCAGGAGTTTCCAAATGTGGTTCTAGAAATTACAGAAAATTCAACTTGTATTACTCACAACCAGCTGTTTCACACAATGTGTTTAGATAAAAGAATAGCTGATATACATTATATAATGATTACCAACCAACCGATTCCAGAGGATATAAGCATACATCATAGGTGAAAAAAAATTAGTATGTAACTAAGTAATTTCTAATTCATGCATTTATTCATTGTTATGATCATCTTTTAACCAGAAATCTATAAAGAACTGCTTACAGAAGCTTCACTTCATGGATTCATGGTTTGCTTGGAAAAGGAGTACGCATTGCCATACCATGATGTGCTGTTGCTGCAGTTCGTAATGCTTATCCTGATCCTGAAGAAAATTATATAGGTTTTGTGAGGGATTATTGTGCCATGGATATGGCTTTTGACTGATTTGAATAGAATTATAACTGTCATTACAATAAAGTTTGTATTGTTGCCTATTTTCTTCCGTTGTAAAGTGCAATAAAAATTATTTACATTCACTACATTTTTGAATTACATTATTTTCTTGATCATCACAAAAACAACACATTGGTGTGTTGCTGAACTCAGATTTCTTTAACTCAAGTGAACTAGTAGAAGTGAGACCCAGTGAACAAGATTTACGTTTATCAGGTCTGTGACAGGGTGTTTGGGAAACACCACTGTCTTAGAGAAAAAGGCACATAAAAGACTGCATTTAAACTGCATTGTATGTGCTGCAAAGGAATATCCGGCTCAGGTAGGGTTAATATTCCCTCTCAGCCAGGTAATTAAGTGGCAGCTGAGAGAGGATCTACCTAGCAATGTAAAAGAGCTGTGTGAGCACAGCTCAGGGCTCTCCAAACACCTCCTAGACTGGAGGGAAGTGAGGGGCTGTGAGAGACAGAGCTGGGCAGAAGGAGCTTTGCTGCCAGCAAGAGAGTTCCAGAGCTTGGAGCCTAAATCCCTTGTGGGAGAAACAAAGAGAAAAGGACTAGCAAAGGCTAGTGAGTCTGAGTCCCAGGAGGGTAAGCCAGCAGGGCTGAGTGTAAAGCCCAAATACTTCAAAGTGCAAGAGGGTGAGAGTTTCCCTTGATGGTGAGCGACCAGAGGGGGGAAATCCCTGAATGTATTTGCTTAACTGTACCCTGCATGTTCTACAGTGACGTTGTTGAACTGTAACCTGGTGTCCCTGTCTCTTAGCTCAAAAATCCTATGCTACCTGCCTACCAAATGCTAATTCCCCCATAAAAGTGCATGTGCAGGCCACTGGCATGTCACAGGTCAGTTATATATTAGCATGATCTAGTTATATCCGGCAAGAGCGACTTCTTTGCAGAGGTACCTGGTAGTGGTGTACTAACAGTGTGAAGGGATAGCAGTAATATTAGGGACAGCATAAGCTAATGGCCATCATATGTCCAACACACGACACCACCAGCAGATTATTACACACCTTAGGGACCACGAACAATAATTTTCAAATGCTAACAAACCCCGAGAACAAATTCCAGGTTTATTTGCAAAACTGGCAGAGCAGGACACTCACAGGCAGAGTATGGCACACACATGGAGCATAGCATGGAGCATTTTGTCAAACAAAAGGTAGAACAGGTGATGGAGAGTAGGCACACTATTCTGTCACCAACACGATTTATGCAGAAGATACCCTTCCTGAGACCCTCGCTCGTTTGGACGGCGTAAATTTGCTGAGATACAGTATATTGATGGCAGAGAGTTTACTCGATAAAACACTGCTTGATAATCAGGTGGTTCTTTAATCCAGGGATATTGCACAATACAAAGATTCTGGAGTTCAGAAAGATCAAACGATCAACGGGTTCTATAGGTAAGAACTGGTAGTTTTGCAGCTCTATCCAACTGACTGAAAGCAACTGAAACTAAGGAACAGCAGGGGAGGGCCCCAGCTAGTGGGTTGAACTAACAAACATTATAAAGGTAAACAATAAAGGTTGTTCACCTTTAAATTAATTTGTAATATGACGTAGAGAGTGATATTCACATAAAATTTGTAATTTGTTTTCATTTTTTATTATTTGTGGTTTTTGAGTTATTTATCTTTTTATTCAGCAGCTCTCCAGTTTGCAGTTTCGGCCGTATGGTTGCTAGGGTTGAAATTACCCTGGCAAACATGCTTTGATTTGAATAAGAGACTTGTAAATGAAAAGTAGAGGTCTTAATAAAAAAATTAGTAATAAAAAGTAACAATAACATAAATGTATAGCCCTACATTTGTTCTTATATGGGGTCAGTGAACAACATTTGAAATTGGAAAGAATCAGAAGAAGATAGCAAATAAATTAAAAACTACAAAAAATAAATAATAAAGACCGGTTGTACGTTGTCTATAATTAGCCATTGTATAACATACTAAAAGTTAACTTAAAGGTGTACCAACCCCTTATGAGATGGGATAACCGGTAGCTCAATCTCGTGTGAGCCAGCAGCCTTCTTTTAGACAGAGCAAAAAATGCACACAACAGCCATGCTTCTCTTGCATCAGGAGGATATAACTTTGTTAAACACTTCTGCATTTGCTGAAAAAATATATTATTTTACAATGTATAAGTATCTGATTATTATGGGATCTGTAGTGAGGGATCTTTAGAGAGCACAAATCTTTAGAATAATTATGTCAATTCTAAACATATTCTTTTTTGATGGTTTAGTTCTCCTTTAAAAGAGCTGTTCACCATTGAGTTAACTTATACTATAATGTAAAGGATAATAATTAAAGATAAATTGCTATTGCTTGGCATTTTTAATTATTTATGGTTATTTAATGTTTTAGTGAGCAGTCCTCAAGTTAGCAAATTGTAGTAATCAGGTTGCTAGGTTGCACATTACCCTGGCAACAACAATGCTCTCATTTGAATAAGAGACTGGAATATGAATAGAAGAGGGACTAAATAGATGCTACTATTAGCTTACAAATAGTAGCAATAAAAACAAATTTATAGGTTATTGTCAATAGGGATGGGCAAAAAAAAAAAAAATGACGCCCATAGACTTGTATGGCATTGTGTGTCAAAATAAAAAGACGTGCATCAAATACATTTCGACAAAATTGTTTTGACGCCCATAGACTTTAATGGGCGTCGGTGACATTTCGCCACCGGCAAATTTTTGGCGAAACTAAACGGGTCAACTTCGACCATCCCTAGACTCATTGACCCACAATTGACAGCCAGGAAGAGTAGAATGGAAATAGTTAAAATAAAACTATAATAACTTAATCGAATTTAATATTAAAGATAAATTTAAAAGTTGCTTATAATTGGACATTCTGTAATATAAAGTTTAATAATGTTTAGCAATGGGTCTAATGTATGAAATAAAAGGATTCATTTTAATTTTGTACATAATATATTTTTTTAATGATGAATTAAAAACACAGGGGTATAAAATTATTATACATTCTCTTTATGGATAGCTGTATTATGACTGTAATACATTAGCAAACTAAATGATCACATCAATAATCTGATTATAACTATGAGTGGAGAAAATTATATAGTAATTGCATGTCTCTTCAAGTGATTTTTTTAAAATTTAACATTATCTGAAATGCTTTGAACTGTTAATACACTTCAATGGAATAACGATTGTTTGATAGTATCAAATATTATGATGGATTTATATGCTTTTATAAAATAACAGGTACTATTAATTAAATAAATTAAAAGTGTTTTTGTTAAAGAACCCCATGAACTGCATAAGGGCTTTTTATGTATTACATAGATGTTTTACCTGCAGTGCAATGAGCAATAAAGATAGCGTGCACACAAAACACAAGCACATCTCAAGCCTCACAAGCACGTCTCAAGCCAAGTCACGTGCGCGCATGCTCCTGTAACCTACGCAAGACTGTTCATCTGTACTGGGAGAGGTGAAGGAGCGGTGACGTGACCGTGGCATAGAGGCGTTGCTGAATACATTTGATTGACAGCGCATAAAAATAAATGGAAATATCTCGGGAACTACAAAGAATAGCAGCAAACGAAAATGATCGCCGGTTTCCTTTACAGGCAATCAAGGGACAAATGTAAGGGCAAGGGTGACAGGTCCGATTTAACACTTCAGTTCCAAGTTGGACAACAGAAGAAGGGGTTAAATAGGACCAGAAGCCTCATGAACTGACATATAACCCCCATGACAAGACCAACATATTAAGGCCAAACACAACAATTGGATTTAGGCATAAGGGCCTAAAAAAATATGTGGCATTCTTTCATCTTGCACACAACCTGATGCTAGAAATTAACTATTTCTGTGGTTTGGTAAACATACAACTAAAGTGTGCATTGATGAGCCTCTTACACACTCTTCTCTGTGGTTGGTTAGGCCTCCATCTGCCAATATACCCTACAATCCTGGAGTTGAAGATCATCATGACTATGTGGTACGAGGCAAGGCTGCACTGAAACATAACAAACACAATGCTGAGGTGCAAAACCTTCCAGGGCCAATAAAGCACAGCACCCCCAGTGAGTGAGATGCATTGTAAGTGCAATTTCATCAACAACTTGGTAGGAGACATGCCTTCCCTTCCTTATTGGTTAATTGATTAACACACATCCAACCTCAAAGTCAATCAGGTGCCATTAATTATAATCCCTGCCAAAATCACTTAATTGAAGTAAAGTACAAGTCCCAAAAAGCATAATGCATTTATTGTTACAAAATTGTAGCTAGTCTATGCCAAAATACATGCACATTCCTTTAAAGGAATGTGGCTTTGTTAAAAATATAACTTACCCACAAGCCAGCCCTCATGCATTTGTCATTGGGTGAATAGGTGATTGGGAGCTGAGTGAGGGAGAATAGTAGCATCCTGGACACTTCCAGGAAACACAGATTTCCGACTTATGTTACGCATGCTGGAATCATATACCACCTGCACATTGTTGTAATGGGATTGCTTACAATGATGTTAGTGCTCCTGTTGATGGGAAGGTGGTGTGTGATCAATAGATGAATACAATCAATGAGTCACAATTAATTATGAATTGTCTAATTTAACCACTCTGCCTGGGTTAAGGGTAACAAAATGAGCATAGGCGACGGCCTCTTTTTTAGTAAAATAACATCAGGTATAGGTTTTTATTGTAAATCCTATGTTTTCCCAGCATTCCATTGACCCATTAACCATTTACTGAAGCCTAAGGATAGATAGGCTCAATTGAATATTCAAATTTAAAAAACTTTGAATATTCGATTATCGAACTGGGAGATGGAGCTTGGCAGGTTAAAGTTGGGGAATAAATCATTTAAAAAAAAAAAAACTTCTGGTGAATATTGAGAAATTTAGATTCCTTCGATATACGAATCCAATAGTCGAAGTCAAATAGAGGGATCGGATAGTCGAATGGAAAAACCTTAGATATTCGAATTTTACAACTTCCACTGTCGAAGTAACATTAAAGTGATACTGAGTCTGACACTAAAAATTTTCTTTTCAAAATATTAATCTAGATTAAAAGTTACCTATAGGTAATTGTAATTGTTCTGCTTTTATACATAATTGTTACTTGAAGTTCCTAAACCTGACTGTTTTGCCAACATGTTTCAGCCTGTCAGTTAGCGTTTCTAATGCTAACGGACTCCTGCTGCACAAATATGGCAGCACCCTCATTGAGGAACAGGGTAGTAAGAAAGGTAATGTAAAAGCATCAGGCAAATACTTTTATGGCAAAAGTATAAATAGCATTCAAAGACAAAGTTATGATAGATAATAAAAAAGTTAATTTCTGATGTCAGTATCTCTTTAATAAATTTCAAAAGTTTGATTTGAAGTCGAAGTAAAAATTTACCCAAGGCTTGATAAAATGTGTTTTAGCAGAATGTTTCTACTGAATATACTTTATTAATTAAATATAAACAATACCACAATAACCAATCAGTAATAAGAAACTTGCTGTTAAAGATATACAAATGTAATTAATTGTATAAAATATAAAAAACTGATTAGTAAACTTTTGCAGTAGATGGAGTATTGTAAACCAAATTCTTTTTAATCATTTCTTCTTCTAGTCCAGTTAAATAAGATGAATCTATTAATCTTTAAACTATCCTTTAAAATATAGAGGATATTGTATTAAAACCGACAATTACTATCAGAATATTTCTGGAGCATTACATTTAGTCATACAGTAGTTCAGTATAAATTACCAACATTGAAAATTCACTCAATTTCTTTCTGTGCTCTAGAATATTACATTTTCTTTCCTGTAAATCAATGATACTTGCAAAACAGTAAAATGAGTTTCAAAGATGTAATCTGCTAAGGGAATAGTGATCATGATTTTTCTTATAATGGCCCCAAATTTCTGACCATAATAAGATGGATGTGTAAGAGAAACAAGTTTAAACCCCTTTCTGCAATTTACCTGGAGAAAAACTCCTCATAAATCATCTTATCCTAAAGACATTGATTATCAAAAGCACTGTCTGAATGATTCTTAATTTTATATCTTAGGATAGTGATGCTGACCTTCAGCTGTATAAAATACTCAACAATAAAGAGGCCAATTTCTGAAGCTTCGACCTTGTCTCTATTATTAGATATATTCATAATATAAAATGAATTGTAATAATCATTACGTAAAGTAAAAAGAGGATGAAAGATAAGTGCCAATATAAAAAGTGTTTTGCAAAGTATACAGTGAAAAAGCTTTACTAACTTGAAATAAATTCATTAGAAAAAAACAAATAAAAAAAGTATGGTTAAGCTGTAAACACAATAAAAAATATTAACATCCTGGTTGCAAACAAACATGAGAACATTATGACATGGGACATAATTATAAGCAAAAAATTCTTAATTTATTACATAGGGGTTAGTTAATCATTCATAAATACACCACTGACACAATCCATGATATCACCATAAAATATGTAATACCTGCAAATTATACAATTGGTTTTTAGTGTGCACCTTTTGTTCATATCCCACACAATATTTAGTTCACTATTAATTATCATTGAGCACTAAAGAATAATTAATAAATACATTTTAGAGCAAGTACAATTATTAAATGTTTATATAAAACAGGGGGTACAGTTACCTCACTTAGATTGCCCCAGACCCAGTCAAATTGGGTTCAAATACTGCCAGGCAAGCATTACATACAGTAGCATTCTTGGGTTAACATTGGGTTAACATTCTTCAAATAGCTTAAGAATTTTTTATTAATTGTTAAATTTGTTGAAAACCCTGTAAGACCTAGATAAGCAGTCTATATATACTGTAATGGTCTAAATGCAGTAAGATTTGATGATAATTAATGACTTACAGTGGTCCCCACATTGTGTTCATACTATCATTGCTACATTTTATTTTGCATAAGAACTATTTAAAATTTGAAACATATTTACTTGCAAACATCTGTAACTGCAATGGAGTCAAACGTCGCCCCCTACTTATGCAAATATGTAAATGTATACCTATGAGATGAAGTTCATTTTGGTTCACCCTCTTTTCCATTATGTTAGGATATGCACAGTTATTCTGTCTGTTTGTTTGGTATAAAAGTGCTGGCCAAACCTCGTTTTCTTCCCATCTTTCTTCCTATGCAGACAAAGTAATAAACTATGATCTCCACATTTTATCCAGCATTACAAGAATCAAAAATATTACTTACCAAGTATATCTGTTCCCATTTGGAATAATGTGAGCAAACCCTTAGCATTGGGTGTTTGCAGGATGCATGCACTGGGCTTAAATAGCAATTGGTAAAAGCTGCAGCAGGTCACATGTAAACAAAAAGTGTTTTTCTTATATGCTGATAATGTGGTTTTGCCTGTTTTTTTGGTGAATAATACGATTGTATGCTCCTTTTATAGGGAGATAGAAAGTAAAATGTATATTTATAGAAATTTATTTTTTTGTTAATAGTTTCAACTTTGTTGTAGCTTAATGTACCTTTAAGAGCATGGGCTGCTGGGAAAGGCAGACTTTCATACTTAAGTAACATACAAAATACTGTTTAGGAGAACTCCTGATCTCAGAGCAAGCAGTGTAGGATGGCTGCCTGAAAAGAGGTATAGTTACCAGGTACCCTGTTTTTTTTTTTGCTCTGGAAAAAAAATGTACCTTCTATATATATATATATATATATATATATATATATATATATATATATATATATATATATATATATATATATATATATATATATATATATATATATATATATAGAAGGTACATACACAGTATAACATCAGTTATCAGTATTTTTTCACTGAATAGGTCTGTTTTCGATCGAATAGGTCTGATACATTCCAAAATTCTAATTTTTAAATTTGAATTTCACTTCGACCTTTGATAAATCTGCCCCTAATAGTACAAAGATTCACAAAAGTCATATTTTTGAAGGGCACACATTCTGAGGAATCCAACATTGACAAGTCTTGCTACACAAAAGAAATGGCAAAGCTATGCTAAATACTACATGAATTAGTATTTAAATTCAAATTTTCTCTTCGACTTTTGATAAATCTGCCCCTATGTGTCATAATAGTACAAAGACTCATGAAAGTCATATTTTTGAAGCATGCATATTATGAGGAATCCAAAATTGACAAGTCTTTCTACACAAAAGAAATAGCAAAGCTATGCTAAATACTACACAAAAAATAAAATACTGCATAATAGACCAATAGACAAAATAACTAATATAAAAGTTACCAAAAAAGTTTTTGTAAGTGTATTGTCTATAATCTTAAAAAAAAAAGCAAAAAAATTCTAGCTTGTGTACAACATGTATGCGAATGTGTGTAAATAAGTGAAACAAACCCTTTTTTGCAGCAGCAGGAGGGCTGCAGACAGCAATAGAGGGTCCTTGGCATCAGGAACTGAGTGGACGGTGCTGGGGAGATGGAAGAAGCAGTCCAAACAACAGACACAATAAAATCATGTCGGCTGTTTGTGGGTCGGTACTGCAGTTGCTTCATTGGACCAACATAACAGCCCCCTTAGCTCTTGCCAAGAAGGCTGTCATTGCAAAGGCCGCTGGTGCAGAGAGAAACCTCTAATTGCCAAACCTGAAGCTACTACATGCCTGGAAGTTAGAGCCTTTGCCTGCCAACATGTTGGAGCTATGTATTGGCTGGCAAAGCTTTGCTACTCACATGATGATTTAGTCAGACTCTGCTGGGTAATTTAGTTACTCTTCTCATTCCATCCATTAAAATTCATTCTGGAGAACAGTCCATGTTAAAAAGACCAGTTGCTCCACTGACTAGCCCAGCCAAAACTAAGGTGTATACACTTTTTATAAGCTGAAGATTTAGAAAATGATTTGAATCCTTCTAAGGAGAAATAAAGTCTGGTGCTCATATTCATATAACACTGTGGGAACCCTGGGATTAGTTGAATTATCCTAAAGGTGGCAGTAGCTACAGGTTTTCACTGCCCCAATAGGTGCATTCTGTGGAATGTGTGATTTATAGGTCGAGCATGCCACAGGAAGTGGGATGGACAAAATAGTGCTGTGTCTATAGATTAGTGCAAGGGGCATCTTTGGATGCAAGTGTCTGTTGAATGATGTTAACAACTGTTAATTTGTGTGTGATTTCAGATGTGTTTGCAGTTGTAATTGAACCATACATGCTTAATAAGATATTTATTAAAGGTACAACAATTTGTTTCCATATAGGGCAGCATTACAATTTATTTTTAGGACACACTGGCTCCCATGAAAGTATTTTTTACATTGTCATTTCAGATCCAAAAGAATAAAATGACTTTAGCAATTCAAAAATATATATTTTTTCTTGTTTTATTATACAGTGCATTTGGATCTTTGTTGAATCCTAGTAAAAACAGTAAAGTGCTTCTCTGCAATTAACAAAAATGGTTAATCTTGTGTTGTAATATATTTAGTTAAGATCTGTTTTTACAGTTTTTATCTGTTTCTTTATTAGAACAAAACACTAGATTCCACCCATGGTATTGAAAAATAAATAAAATCTGAAAGCTAAATATAATTTATATTTGAGTTCGATTGCTGTAAAAAACACATTACATAGATTAAAGGGGTTTTTCCGATTTGATTTAAAATACAAAATAGCGTCGTTGTGGGTGCACTCCAAGGCTAAGTTAAAAAGTGTATTTAAATACAATGGAAGTACTACTGATTTGGCCAATTAATCAATGCACATTCCTTGGTTCCCTGTCTCACAAAGTTCTGATCATAAAGTTGATAAGTCACAATACCACATCAAGTTAAACCCCGTACAGTGGTCCCTAACTTGTTTACCTCCTGTCATAGTATAAAAAGGCTTGTACCTCTGGATAGTAGCATTACTTGGGAGGTATCTCCTGAACCTTGGTTTCAGCCTCCTCCCCCGCAACTAGCTTTTACGACTTTTAAGAGAGAGACTGCACAAACCAACGCCCATTTTTTAAATGTATAGGACCACCTTTGAGTTAACTTTTAGTATGAAAATTATATTCTCTGACAATTTGCAATTCATTTTAATATTTTATTATTTGTGTTTTTTGGAGTTTTTTAGTGTTTTATTTATTCAGCTTGCAATTTCAACAGTTTGTTTGCTAGGGTCCAAATTACTCTTGCAATCATGCATTTATTTTTTAGAAGAGATTGAAATAAGAATAAGAGAGGACCTAAATAGAAAGATGAGTAGGGAAAAGTAGCAATAACAATTCATTTGTAGCCTTACAGAGCATTTGTTTTAAGATGGGGTCAGCCATTTAAAAGCTGGAAGGAGTCAGAAGAAGAAGAAGACTAATAATTAAAAAACTATTAAAAAAAATATGAAGAACAACTGAATAGTTGCTAAGAAGTTTTAAAAATCAACCAAACCTACCTAAACTGATCCAAAATGTTAAAATGGCTAAGTAGAGATAAGAAATAAACAGGGTTTTTTTTTCTTCTTTTTTTCTTCTTTTTTTTTACATACTGTATTTCTTGAGATGTAATTGTTGCACATCAAAATGTTGTCTTTAACTCATCATTATTTCATCAAGTATCAATTAAAACACTTGATTTAAAATTAATCATGATTATAAAGGAGCATTTGGAGCAAGTATTAGATTCAACTTTGAATTTAGGGCAAATAATGTTTAAGGTGTCTGATAAAAGCAGTTCTATGACCAAACTGGGTAAAGCCTTTTTAAAGTTGATCAATCAATGAAGTAAGAAATATAAAATTATTTTATGAGAAGAATTTGTAGGAATTTGATAGCTAAAAATTAAATATTAATGTGCTTAATTGGTGAAGTGTGTCGTTAGCTGTCAGTATAAATGTAGATCAATGCCAGCTCCGGTTGCATGCATTAATACATTTCCAACAATTATGTTATTAGAGATGTTTGGAAAATCAGCAAGAATAACTGAACATTAGAACATTACATACAGTGTATTATTAACTGTAAATAAATTCCTTCTTTCTAAGACAAATCAGTTTTGTATTCCAGAATGCTTAACAAAAGCATGTTTGTATTGTGCTCAATTATTATACACAATTATTATTTGATGAAACAAGAGTGCTTGTGAAGCAATGCCAATAATGTTTGACCTAAGACAATTACAATACTATTTGATATTTTCTTAATAGAAGAGAACGAGACGGAACATTGTTTTTTTTAACTGGATTGTCTGGGAAAAACATCAAGTTCAGATTTTATGCCAATTTGCTAAATAGTTTACATAAAAGTTATTACTTGGATGTAAGTCAAACTAGTACCAGCCCATCTGGAACATAATTTCAATGTACATAATGTAATTAATTCATAAAAATCACCAAAGAATATACTGTAGCAGAGATAAGTTTATAAATGTATAGAACTATATCAAGACTTAAAATATGTGCTACTACAATGACATTGAAAATGTATTTTTGATAGTAACATGTTGAAATGTAATGTGTATTGCAATATTTTTTGGCTGCAGGTCAATGAAAGAATCAACTGGTAAAATGTTTAGATTCCTCTTAAATGGAGCCCCCAGTTCCAGATAAATCTAAATATATGTTATGAAAGAATTTTATTGCTACAATGCTCAACACATCTTTTCTAGTGCCCATTTTTGGATAGTTACACCAATACAAGAAAGCACAATAACATCAATGTTAAGCGACCCATAGCAGATAAATGGCTTTTTGATTGCTGTTACAGTTCAAAGTACCACATGTATTCTGGCTTAAAACAATAATGGACACAGAGTTGTCTCAGATGAATAAACTATCTTAATCATGGGCGTTTCTGACCCATTTTGCTTCA
Organism: Xenopus laevis; assembly: GCF_017654675.1. Lineage (NCBI taxonomy): Eukaryota > Metazoa > Chordata > Amphibia > Anura > Pipidae > Xenopus > Xenopus laevis. Next base: position 85,170,276 of record NC_054381.1, on the reverse strand, counting down.
CCTATAATTCGGGAAACAGGGAAAATTTGTTCAAATGCATTGAAGTTTATAGGTGATTGTTTTTGATGCGTGTGGAGATGTGACACATTTTTTTCACCCATTGAAGTCTATAGGCATCATTTGTGCAGTGAAACTTGGCAAAAAAAAAATCGCTCATCACTAGCCCTATCATCAGTCAAAGAACTTTAGATGTTATAGTGAAATACAGCAGGGCCAGAACTAGTTGTAGGCAGAAGAGGCACATGTATATGGTGCAAAGGTTGGGGGAGAGTTAGCCATGTATCTTGTCTTAGCCCTGACACTTGTCCTCCAACTACTAAGTAATCAGAGTTCTTTTGTCCCAATGCCACTAAGTCATCAGGGAGTGCAATGCAGGGGTTGGAGTGATAAGTAACCCCCTTTATGTAAACGGACAATGGACTCTATTCCTCTAAAATGTGCTGAATATCTTCACTAATTAAACCTAAATCATTTATAAAAGCAGAAAAATACATGTATAGGAGCTATTATCCAGAATGCCTGGACCTGGGGTTTTCTTGAAAATGTTTCATGGAGCAGTTTTTTCAGTTCAACTGAGTGGTAGGGAATTCCACGGCATTTAAACCCTTAAGGGTAGTTGTAGTATATGCATGGGGCAGTATCCCAGAAGGCCATGGTGCCCTACAGACTGATTGAAGAGATTTAATCTCTATTCATAACATAAGTTGCATATATGCAAATCTGTTTTTCATCCTATCAGTTTGTTGAACACGCTGTTATTTTAATGTTTTAAATAATCCATGTTAAAAAAAAAAAGGGGCATGATCTAGTATATGCAAGTTTATGTTTCAGTGTACATGAAAAGGCAGAAAGGCAGCCTGGGTAGGAGGCAGGGACAGGAAGTATGAGTATGGCATGAGAGAGAAAACAGAGGAAGGAATGAGAACTGCACACTGAATAAAAATTGGATCTCCGCTGCAGGCTGTGTAATGTGTAATCTTTGCATTAAGCATACATTGAATGAAGAAGACATACCAGTAGCAAAGTCGCAGACATCTTATCTCATCAGTTGTTAGCTAAAACATACAAATGTGTGAAAGTGTGATCCAGTCACAATGGTGTCATGATCCTCATTGAAACAGGTGTTAAGTTTTCAATATACATGTACTGGAAGGGTGAATTTTTTAAGGGTAAGGATGTCAGCATTGTACTGTATGCAGATGACAAGCGGTATCTGAGACCCCCTCCTCTGTTCAGGGAAGATTTTTCCAGTTTGCCATATGGCCTCCTTCACACCTATTTCAAGCCATCTGTCTTCTCGGTCCAATATGCACATTTCGGTCCTCAAAGCAGTGTCCCTTTTCCTTTAGATGCAGATAGACAGTTGAGTCTTGTCTTGAGGATTAAGCCTTATATCGACATCATAGTTTAAAACATCTGTAATCCACAATTTTTATGGCAATATGTCTATGAAGATTTTCATACATCCAGTAGTATGATGCAGTGATATTTTTAGACAATTTGCAGATGTTTTTTGTGGTTGCTGAATTATTCAGCTTTCTGTTCACCAGTGTGACAGTTTGGAATTTTGCCAGCTATCTGGGTACTGTTCCAAATTTATTTTAACAATTAAGTAGGATCAGTAGGCAAGACCTCTACTACTGGGGTTATTTATCATTCACTATGATGGGTTGGTTAAGCCAGTAGTTTGTTTCTGGGACTTGGATTTCTGGGGTGATCCAGTGCAGTTGTCATATATGCTGATGGATAATCCACAGTCCAGATCCAGTGGGTAGTGGATTTATTTAATGTGAAATTATTCTATGGTAGACTTTCTGGTCCCATACATGTACTATGGAAAAGCAATACTGCAGGGATATATCTAAGTCCTTGCAGCAGGAACACTCAAATAGTTCCTAGATTTTGGTTTTCATTTCTGGCTGCCCAGCCACACCCATATTGGTTCAGAAACACTAGAAGATATGATAATTTTTAAAATTTCCTGTGCACCAATCCCCATTGCTCCAATCCCGATGATGAAAATTTCAACGAATAAAAGGGAGGAGATCGGGCGACGAATGGATGAGCATTTAGGGAATAGTGATCATAACATGGTCTCCTTTGAGATTCTGTTGCAGAAGCAATTCTATAAGGGAGTAACCAAAACACAAAATTTCAGACATGCAAACTTTGACAGTAGAAGGGCATCTCTGCAACATAGTGGGAAATGCTTTTCACAGCGTTAAACACAGAACAAAAATGTGAAGTCTTTAAAATGCTGCTTAACAAATATACATGTCAGTATATTCCCCTTGTAAGCAAGGAATGTCGTTGCAAAAAACAACCTTTTTGGCTCAATAGAAGTGTTGGTGTTGAGGTGGGTAAGAAAAGGCATGCTTTTTTGGCTTTCATGTTAACAGGGACAGCCAAATCATTTATAAGGTATGATGAGGAGGCCAAGAAATCATGCAAAAAGCTATAAAGCAAGCTAAAATTTATAAGGAAAATTATATTGCAGCAAGCAGTAAAAAGAATCCAAAATTATTTTTTAAATATGTTAATAGTAAAAAAATTAAGCAGGAAGGGGTCGGACCTTTAATATCAGAGGAGGGTCAGCTGGTTGATGAAAACAAAAAAAAAAAGCTCAGATTCTGAACACATATTTTTCATCTGTCTACACAAATGAGGAACCAGTTAATGAAGGTTTCATTCGATAGTGCCAATTCTAGTAATACATCTACATGAGGAAATTCAAAAGAGACTATAACATGTTAAGATAAACAAAAGTCCGGAGCCAGATGATATTCATCCCAGGGTACTTAGTGAGTGCTCTGTGATTGCCAAGCCTCTTTACTTAATTTTTCAGGATTCTTTGATGTCTGGCATAGTGCCGAGAGACTGGCGAATTGCTAATCCCGTTCTCAGCCTCAAAACTATAGGCCAGTTAGTCTGGTGGGAAAGCTTTTCGAAGGTTTAATAAAGGATAAGATACTGAACTTCATAGCAAATCATAATACTATGAGTTTGTACCAGCATGTTTTTTTGCATAATAGATCTTGCCAGACTAACTTAATTTCTTTTTATGAGAAGGTAAGAAGGGACCTCGATTCTGGGATGGCAGTGGATGCGATTTACTTAGACTTTGCTGAAGCATTTGATACAGTGCCACACAGAAGGATATTGATTAAATTAAGGAAGGTTGGCCTGGAACATAGTATTTGTACCTGGATAGAGAACCTATAAAAGATAGACTACAAAGAGTTGTGGTAAATTGAACATTTTCTAATTGGAGTAGTGTTGTTAGTGGAGTACCACAGGGCTCTGTACTAGATCCCTTTCTTTTCAACTTGTTTATTAATGACCCGGCATTGAAAGTATTGTTTCTATTTTTGCAGATGATACTAAATTGTGCAGAACTATAGGTTTCATGAAGGAAACTGGGCAGCAAACTGGAAAATGAGGTTCAATGTTGATAAATGCAAGATTATGCACTAATAATATAAATGCAAGTTATACACTAAATGGCAATGGAGTGTTGGGAGTTTCCTTAAATAAGAAGGATCTTGGGGTTTTTGTAGATAAGTTGTCTAATTCTGGGCAGTGTCATTATGTGGCTACTAAAGCAAATAAAGTTCTGTCTTGCATAAAAAAGGGCATGAAAACTCAAGGGATGAAAACATAATTATGCCTCTTTATAGGTCCCTGTTAAGGCCTCATCTGGAGTATGCAGTGCAGTTTTGGACGCCAATCCTTAAGAGGGATATAAATGAGCTGGAGAGAGTGCAGAGACATGCAACTAAACTTAGAGGTATGGAAAACTTAAATTATGAGGGTAGACTGTCAAGGGCCCACAATCGGATCAGCGCGATATTGCCCACCTCAAGGTGGGCATATCGGAGAGAGATCCGCTCGTTTGTTGTGGGTTATGCACATGTCCAATATATATACTTAAATTTGATTTTTCTTGTAGGTCGTGCTGCTGACACTGCTGCTGCTGCAGCAATTGGGGGACCACCACAGGAGGAAGGACGGCGACTGGGTGAGCAACCTGCGGCACAACCGGGGCTCGTTGACGCCATGATGGCTGCTAGGGATGTAGCGAACTGCCGATTTGGTGTTCGCGAACGCCGTTCGCGAACACCGGCAAAAAATGCGAACGTTCGCGAACAGTTCGCGAACTTCGAACACCCGCTAAAATCGTTCGATTCGAACGATCGAAGGATTTTAATCGTTCGATCGAAGGATTTTCATTCGAATCGAATGATCGAAGCCATTCGATCGAATGATTTTCATTCGATCGAATGCTTACAATCGTTCGAACGAATGGAAATCGTTCGATTTTTAGCGGTCGAAGGAATTCGAATGGTCGAATGGTCGAACGATCGAACGCGAACTCAAAATGCGAACGTTCCCAAACGTTCGCGAACATTCGGCGGACGCGAACGGTCGAAGTTCGCGCGAACTAGTTCGCGGGCGAACAGTTCGCTACATCCCTAATGGCTGCCATGCAGCCTCTGCTCCACCAGCAGCGCCCCCAGGAACTCTGGATGAGGCGGTGGATGGCCCAAATCCATACGGATATTCGGGAGACCCAGGTGATCATCCATCGTGGATTCCAGGACCTGGTGGCAGCCCAGCCTCATCGACCAGGGGGCTCTGCTGAGGGTGAAGTCCCTGGTCCACCTGCTGCTCCCCCTCCACCCCCTTAAGCTCCTCAACATCGGAGGGAAAGGGGGCATAGAAGGGGACACTGTCCTGTCCGAGGGGACAAACGTCCCTAGCTCCAGTCTGTGTCATTTTCCATCTGACACTGGCCTCTTTGCCTATTTTTCTCCTGGTAACAAACTTTGCCCTATTGACGCTTCAGGTATCACTTTGTCCGTTACCCAGCAATGGGACTGACTCCCAAACAACACATCCCATTGTTTACACTGTGCTCCATTCTCATCACTGAGGGGTGCCATTTTAACATCTATTGGCACCCTTTCCAATAACACCTGGAAAAGCACTTCAAAACATCTAAGTGCATTTGCTCTAACATATGTATATATGTATGGTGTTATCAGCACCAAGGTGTGCCATATCTAACACCCATTGGCGCCCTTTCCAATAACATCTGGAAAAGCACTTACAAACATCAAAAAGTGCATTTGCTCTAACATATATCTATGGCGATGCTGCAGTGTTGCCAAACACATTCACTTGGCCAAAAAATGTTACATGTAAGGGTCAATGAATTCTATTGCAAGCATATGACTACACTTTTTTATGGTGTATTTATCACTAGTGCAGTGTTGCTTCAAAGGTTCCATATGCTAATCAAGCTCTGTATTTATGTGGTTTACATGTTATGTGCATTCATGTAACAATGGCCTATATTCTGCAACTGTCAAAGTGAAAACAGTGTACCTTGTGCTTTGCACTATGAAGTATTGTTGGCTACCTCTGGCCTACTTTGGCTACCCAGCACTCATAATAGGTGCTAACGCCAACTACCTCCTCCTCCTCCTCCACCTGTGCTCATTAAATAGCAAGTCCAAGGTGTATGATATGCCTTAAAGGCACAAAGCATTGTTACTTTGCACAAGAAGTTATGTTGGCTACCTCTGGCCTACTTTGGCTACCCAGCACTCATAATAGGTGCTAACGCCTACTACCTCCTCCTCCTCCTCCTCCTCCTCCACCTGTGCTCATTAAATAGCAAGTCCAAGGTGTATGATATGCCTTAAAGGCACAAAGCATTGTTACTTTGCACGAGAAGTTATGTTGGCTACCTCTGGCCTACTTTGGCTACCCAGCACTCATAATAGGTGCTAATGCCTACTACCTCCTCCTCCTCCTCCACCTGTGCTCATTAAATAGCAAGTCCAAGGTGTATGATATGCCTTAAAGGCACAAAGCATTGTTACTTTGCACAAGAAGTTATGTTGGCTACCTCTGGCCTACTTTGGCTACCCAGCACTCATAATAGGTGCTAACGCCTACTACCTCCTCCTCCACCTGTGCTCATTAAATAGCAAGTCCAAGGTGTATGATATGCCTTAAAGGCACAAAGCATTGTTACTTTGCACGAGAAGTTATGTTGGCTACCTCTGGCCTACTTTGGCTACCCAGCACTCATAATAGGTGCTAACGCCTACTACCTCCTCCTCCTCCACCTGTGCTCATTAAATAGCAAGTCCAAGGTGTATGATATGCCTTAAAGGCACAAAGCATTGTTACTTTGCACGAGAAGTTATGTTGGCTACCTCTGGCCTACTTTGGCTACCCAGCACTCATAATAGGTGCTAACGCCTACTACCTCCTCCTCCTCCACCTGTGCTCATTAATTAGCAAGTCCAAGGTGTATAATATGCCTTAAAGGCACAAAGCCTTGGTTGTTACTTTGCACTATCAAGCATTGTTGGGTGTCCAACACTCTACCTGGCCAGCACTAATCTCATATTGTTGATACTTTTAAACTGGCCAAATTGTCATATAGTGACAATTGTCATTTGTAGATCATATTGATTGTTATATTATTGTTTTGGACACAAGCTTATCAAGGGCCAAATTTTTGGATACTGTTTAATGTAAAGTTGGCCATGATGAATCCTGGGGTGCATTATCAATGTCATGCAACAAATGATTTGTAAAACGTTTGTAAAGCTTTTGCCCTTTAGTGGTCTATAGGGGCTGCTATATTTTGAAATATATGTTGAGACCAAATTCCTCCTGTGGCTTCCAGCTAAGGTACATATTTAATGGTTTAAAATAAATATTGTGTGTTCCAAAAACAAAAACTTTATACAGATATAGATTGTCTTTTTATTGTTGTTCAACTTTTTTGGATTTTGACAAAGATTGCGTCAGTAAAGCCACTAAAACATTACTGGGTGTGTTTGTTTTTCTTTTTGCCAAGGCGCTTGTCCAAAATAGTAACATGGGTAATGTCATTTCAAACAAGAAAACAGAAGAAGCCATACGTGTAGATCAAACAAGAAAAATTCATTAACACAAATCAAAATAAATTTAAGTAGCCACACAAAAGCCGGTCATTGCTAAACAAACACTGCCACTTACCGATATGTTTTCTAAAGGTGACTCCACCCAGGTTCAAATAAGCATTGGTCGCACAATAAAAGAGGAAATCCCCCCCCCAAATGCAAATAATTGTGTGTGTGCAGATCCATTAAGAAATCATCCCCTTAACACATCTCACCTGTAAACTGAATCAGGTGGCAAGAATTAAAAGCCCTAACAAAGTTAACTGATTGAACTAAACTACAGGTCCCAAGATGCATAGTGCATCTATTGTAGCCAGACTGCAAAAAGGGAAACAATTCTTGAAAATACATACATATCACCTTTAAAATAATATTTGAAGTGTCTTTGTATGAAATTGAAAATAGAACTTACCCACAAGCCTGCCGTCCGGCATTTCTCCTCGGGTAAAGAGGCCATGGAGAGCTGACTGACGCAGGATAGTGGCATCATGGACACTTCCGGGAAAGCCAGATCTCACACTCATGATGCGCATGTTGGAATCACACACCACCTGCACATTGATGGAATGGGAGCGCTTACGATTTCGGTAGCGCTCCTGGTGATGGCGAGGTGGTGTGAGCGCAACATGAGTGCAATCAATGGCTCCTAGGCAATTTGGAAATTGGCCAATTAGGAAAAAATCCTGTTTCAATCTTATCCACTCTGCCTGAGTTGAGGGGAAGGAAATGAGCCTTCGCGAGTGCTGCAGTAGTGCCCTGAGCACTTGTGCTAACATCCTGCTAAAGGTGGACTGGCTCATGCTAATGAGGCATGAAGAAACCTGCTGGAAACTGCCAGTGCCCGGGAAATGCAAAACTGCAAGCAGCTTGCACATCCCAGGCACTGCCTGAGACCGTGCCGTCACAGGTTCAATGGCCTCACTGATGAGACCATAAACCTGCACTATGGCACGACTCAGACGGAACATCCTCACAACCTCATCATCAGACAGCTCGTCCAAACAAAGTACAGATCTCCTGAAGTGACGAGGCTGCCTGATCCTAGCAGGGACAAGGTGTTCCTGCTCCTCAGCCTGCTCTTGGGCCTCAAAAATGGCTTCTGGCAAAATGTCCATTTTGCAAAAAATCTAAGCCAAATGGCATCTGGTGGGGTTTTTTATAAGTAAGCCAGTGTTTCCCAGCATTCCATGCAGCTTTTAAACATTTAACCATTTAGTGAAGCGTAAGGATAGATAGGGCAAATTAATATTTGAAGTGATGTTTAAAAAAAATAGAACTAAAAAATAATGTTTTAAGCCATTGATACTTGAAAATCTTAGGTTATATTCTGATAGATGAAAAAACAAACATGTTTCTGGTGTCAGTATTTATTTTAATGTAATTCACCAAACCTCTAGTGCAGCCAGAACTAAAAAAACAGTTTATAAAGTGATCCCTAGTAGTGATGGGCGAATTTGCGCCGTTTCGCTTTGCCGAAAAATTTGCGAATTTCGCACGCGAATTCGCGCCTGGCGAATAAATTCGCCCATCACTAATCCCTAGGTGTCACTATACACCCACAACAGTGGAGAGCACCAGCAAAGAAAATAGAAGAAAATCGAATAGTCGAATGATTTTTTACCTCGACCATTCGATTATTTTTCCTCGACTATTCGATCATCTTCGAATGTCAAAGTCCAAAATCAACTTCGGTAGGTCAAAGATGGGGTACAAATAAAACTTCGGGTGAAGATTTGATAAATAAGGTATCCTTCGAGTCGAGTCGAATAGTCGAATAGGCGAACTAATACATCCTTCGATAATCGTACTTGTCCACTTCGATTATCGAATTTGACTATTCACCTGATCGGAGGATTGCTCGACCGTTCGAATCGAAGGTCGAAGTCGAAGTAAAAAAACAGTCGAGGCTTAGTAAATTTGCCCCTTAAAGTATTCAAACTGATAACGGGTAATTTGGGGTACCATATCTCTTAGCTTCTGTAATGGAAGGGGATCATTAGTGAGAGTATTGATTAATTAATCTACTGTATATAGGCCTATGTGAGGGTCGGCCTCAAAGAGGAGGAGTCGATTTGGTGCCCCCTTATCCTTTTTTAGAGTGGGTTTGATGAAGTTATCCCGAAAGGAAAGTGTTATGTAGTAGCAAGGGTGCAGGTCAAGCCAACTGAGCCTAGGAGGAGTGTATGCGGTACTCCAAGAAGTGGGGGTTGAGCGGTCAAGCCATGGTATAACAACAGGATGTGAGGAATAAACAATCAATAAGGTAAGTCAAAAGTACTTTCCTCGGATGTCCAATGAGGCATCAGGTTCTCTTGTATCACGAGGTGGAGAGAGGCTTAGAGCAAGTCTAGGAAACTGTGGCTGTGGAGGACCCTTCACTGTATTCCATTGTTGTTGTAGCGGTGAGTCAGATTTTTCAGGCTTTATGGAGTGTGATGGACTGGGCTGTGGAAGGTTAATTCCCAGGGCACTCAAGAATTTAGAGCCATTGAATGGATTTTGCAAAATGTACATACAGATGCAGCCACTTTGGTTTGTCTGTTTGACACAGAATAACTAAACACAGATATCCCATTTATCTCATTTAACACAGAAAACTGTGACACAACATCCCATCTAATTAAAGCATTCTTTTACTACTTTATTTGATCAGAAAGGTTAGTGGCAGGTAGGGAGATGGCACCAAATGATCGTCTTCCTGATATGAAGATAAATCTGAACGTCTATGGCCACCTTTATAGGAGAAAGATCAGCAAATATCTGGATCTTATGATTGCAGAATTCTATCTGCTTAGTTTCTCGCGTCTTAGCTAGCAGAGTCTCCTTGCTTTGATAGTAATGGAAACAGACAACAATATCCCCTGGGGGTTTGGTGGTTTCGGGCATAGTGAACGGTGGACCCTGTCTAAGTTCCATTGTCCCTTTGATGAGTCTGGGCATATAGAGGTGAACAGGTCCTGTAGATATTGTGGAATTTCATCCATAGTCATCTAGTTTTCTAGGTCTTCACACATGTTTTTCAAATGTTCTACTTCCTTTAAGCTAGGCATTATCTTCCTCCATGTTTGTTAATTTTGAAGCAATGTCATCTGTAAATGTCTCCAGTTTATCTGTGAGCTCTTCTAAATCTGTAATGTCTCTCCACAGCTCCTTGATGGCTGTAACTACTGTGCTAGAAACTGACTGGGTAATGGTTGTTACCAAGGCTGCCTGTAATTGATTTAACTGCTCACTTAATATTTGGGCAGTTACTGGTGTGTCTTCAGGTAAAGTCTCCTGGCATTGTAGCTGTGGTGTGTGATGCAGTGGAGATGATGCAGGTGCGGTTGCGCTACTCACTGAGTGGTTAGGAGAAGTGCTGGGTGGAGAGGGAGCTGTTTTGCAATCAGTACCATCTTGGGAGTAATCACACTTGTCCTGGCTTGGAGCTTTATGAAGGTATGGCTTTGGCAGCAAGTTGGATGGCCCAGTTGTCTCAGCAAAGTGGTATAATAACTTATGTCTGGGCTGCAGGGAATCCACAGGACAGAGCTCTCAAATTATGCATCCACCATGGCTGGCCACGCCCCTCTCCTTGCAAGATTTCTGACAGAGGCGTCAAAAGAATAATCAGAAGAGTTGTCCAAGAGCCAAGGATCACTCGTGGAGAGCTTCAGAAAGACCTTAAATTAGCAGGTGCAGTTGTTTCAAAGAAAACAATAAGTAATGCACACAATCAACATGGCCTCTATTTAGACTAAGAAATGCTAAATAGCAATAATGTCCAAAGTCTCTGGAGTTTTCCCTTTAATCCGACAAGAATACTCGTTCTCCTCGAGCATAATGTTCAACCAAATATCAACATACTGTAGAGGTCAGCGCTAAAAGCTAGGGAAAATTTGGAATGTAGGAGAGGAAAAACTTATAGAGTAGTAATTCTTAGAGAGTTGTAGTTCAACATCTACACCCACTTGTATACTGCACAATGCTGTGTTTTATAATCATACACCTCGTGCTGGTGGTTGGTGGGTACTTACAAACGTTTCAAATGGTATTCACCATGTAACAATGAAATATAGATCCAAACTGACTCCCCAACCTAAATCCTTGCTGCAGATTAATGTGTAACACAATATTGTGTAAAACCTTTTAATATTTTAAAAAAACTCTGTAAAACATCGCACTCACTATTTTGCGGTTAAAATTAAGCATCTCCTATCATCCCTTTCCGTAAAAGTTGACTGTAGATTTTAAAAGGAAACCATAGTGTTAGGCATTTGACTCCGACCCGCAGTGTATTGTCCTCCACATGGGTTCCTCGACGCTTGGGGATGACGTCAACAGTCACCTGACGCGTTTCGTCACTTTCCGACTTCCTCAAAGGCTAAGACTGCTTTGCGCAAGCACCTCGTCTATGTACATGTCCCGGTTGCCAGGGTGACGCGTCTCTTTCTCTGCATTCATTCTATTGCGTCCCATTGCCATGGTTACCTTGCGCTGGTTTATATTTACATTTGTTCCACATCCCGCTAAATCCCTATCTTCTTAACATACATCATATAATATAAAATTTATTTATTTATTACAAAAATTACTAGATTTTTTTCTAGAATCTTAATTAATTTCTTGTTGCAAATTCATTATTTCATTAATTTCTATTTTAATTCCATTCTTTATGTGCATATATAACCATCAACTCTTTCCAAATCCATTTTTTTACAACAATTCATCTTTATTAAAACTAGAATTAATCCATATTTATAAAGTTGTACTTATAAAGAAGACCTTAAATTAAAATCTATATACATCCCATTGGGTTCCAGTGTTCCCATCTTATATTTCCACCTACTCTCAAATCTCAAAGTGTTTGAGATGTGAGATGTGATGTTTTCCCCTTTACATTTCCTATTTACTATCACTATACTCCAAAATACCAATCCCTTGGGGTACTGCCATGTGCCATTTTAAAGTGTTCCGAGACACTCTGGGTCTCTACATCCTTCTCTATGTTCGTAAGGTGTTCCCTAATACTATCACACAGTTTTTTGTTCATTTTTCCTATATACTTCAAGCCACATGGACATTGTATGCAATATATTACATGTTGTGTTATACATTTAATGCTATAATGTCTTATTTTATGTACTTCCTTAGTTACTGTAGATGAAAATGATTTATTTTTTTGTCCATACCCACATGCTTTACAACAAGCGCATGGATGGAAGCCTGCCCATTCTTCTACTGGTTGTTTCCTTTTTATTTTCTCAGTTTCAATATAATTTTAAGTTAGAATTTATTTAAGGTTATTGGCCCGTTTAAACACTACCATTGGATGTGATGGAATTATTTCTTGTAAGTCATTATCACAGAGAAGAATGTCCCAATGTTTATTTATCTTCTTAATTTCATTGGCTAAGGGGTTGTATGTTGTGGAAAACACTATTGTGTAATTTATTTCTGAATTTTTCTCTTTCTGTTTTAGCAAATCCTGCGTTTCTATTTTCTGTACTTTGTCTTGGGATATTTTAATCAACTCTTTTTTATAGCCCCTTGCTTTAAAATGATTGCTTATAAATTTTAATTGTTTGGAGAATTTGGCCTCTTCCGTGCAATTTTTCCTGCACATTTGGCCGAAAGGAATATTTTTTATCCATTGCGGATGATGGTTACTTTTCAGGATTAAGTAATTATTTGAATCCACTTTTTTGGAAAAAGTTTTTATATTAATCTGATTATTTTTATATATATATCTCCAAATCCTAAAATTCAATAGATGTGTTGCTGTAAGTGAGAGAAAATTCCAGATTTAAATCATTTTGGTTGAGACCTTCCACAAACTGTAAAAGTTTTTGCTCTGGTCCTCTCCATATGATTATAATGTCATCTATGTAGCTCCACCATATGGATAGGTCACCACCCAGTTCTAGGTAGTGAAGTATATTGTTATTTTCCCAATACCCCATATGTAGATTAGTGTAACCGGGTGTGAACCGAGTCCCCATTGCAGTGCCACATATTTTAAGATAAAATTTGGATATATTGGCATCACTTGTTAAAAAATGTACTACTGCCTTTAGGCCTTGATTGTGTCTAATGGAAGTGTAGAGTGATTTTACATCTAAAGTCGCTAGGATCATATTCGGTTCCCATGGGAAATTTTATAAATTATTTATCAATTGTGTTGAATCTTTTAAATAGGTAGGGAGTTACTGCATAATTTTGTAGTATTATGTCTAGATATCGTGATAGATTGCTTGTTAATGAACCTATCCCCGACACAATTTGTCGTCCTGGGGGTCCTGTAGATTTTTATGAATTTTTGGAAGACAGTAGAGAACTGGCAACACTGGGTGTTGGATTTTCAAGTATCTCCATTCCTTGTTCTCCAAAAAACCTTCCTCTTTAGCACTGTCTAGCATATGTTCCAGTTTTTTATTAAAACGTTCCATAGGGTTTGTTTAAAGAACCTTATATGTGTCCCCATCATCCAGAAGAGTTTGACTTGTACTTTATCCATCAAGACTAGACCACCCCCTTTATCTGCCAACATGATGACCAGTGATGCATCTTTCTTTAAATTATACAAGGCCAATTTTTCATTTTTTGTGATATTTAATTTCCGTTTTGAGTTCTTACTCTCATACCTATTTTGTAAATTTTCTAAATCATTTTTGACTAACTCTTCATATGTTTTTATGTAATTACTTTTTTCTTGTGTTGGGATATATTCCAATTTTCTCTTTAGAGTGGTAGGTACATATTTTGAAAAATAATCCCAAAGCATGCTTATAGATAAAAAAATTAAGTTAGCACCTAGTCATAGGCAAGCTCGAGATTGCCTATGACTAAGTGCTAGGTAAGCATGAAACGCGTTAGGCGCCATAAGGGGAATCTTTGACTTTTTATAATATGAAATAAACTTAATTTTTTTTATCTAAAAGATTTGGGATTATTTTTCAAAAGTTATGGTTGCACCTCTGTTTGGCCACTAGAGGTTCCCAGCATGCTACAACACTTTTTACTATGCCTCTGATCCAAGGTAACTATATGTTTTAGGTACATATTTTTAACTTGGAGTTGTATTCCCTTCAGTGTAATTTCTTTCAATGTGGTTATTCTTAGAGAAGGCTTTTTTAACATCAATTTCCTTATGAACCTTTCAATGTCTATGAACATGCCAAACTTGTCTATATTTTTAGTAGTGAAAATGTCAAACACCCTCACCTCTGCCTGTGATAGTTTTTTCTTACTTAATTTAAATATCCCCTTAGATACTAGGGATCTCTCTGATTCATTTTTCTTGTGTTTTTTACCTCCTTTGGTGCCTCTCTGTGTTTGTTCATATCTGTCCTCCAGTGTTCCTCCTCCCGACTTCCTATCCTTTCCCTTTGTGCTATGTGTGGGGAGCTGGTTCCCAATGGTGCATAATAGTTCCGTGTCTGTAAACTCATTGTTTCTTCTTTTTTCCAGTTCCCCCTGTGTGTGGATTGATTCTTCCAATATTTCTTTTCTCCCCTTGTGTGATTTTGTGACCCACAAATTCCTCCCTCCAATCTCCCCTGTGTGTTTTCTGTTCTTTCCGTTCTTTTCTTTTCTCCCTGTGTGTAGCATTGTGACCCACTCCTAAAAAAACTTTCTGATTGGCAGAGTTGTGCTTACTGGTATTTCTCTCATCTCTTTTGGCCTATGTACACTCACCGCACAAGACTCCACTGCATAAGAAAAAGCATGTTAAGACACATGTACATAGGACCTCTTTTTCACACCATGTTAGCAGTTTGGCAATCGCAAAACTAAGCTTGTTTATTACCCTGAGATGAGTACCGGAAGCAGACGAAAACTCAGTCTCCACCAACAGTGACGTCACGCCCAGTATCAGACTATATTTTGAGGACTGATTCTCCGGCAGCGACACTACATACACCCCAGTTAGCCTTGCAACCAAGCCTATTTGACAGCCAACCAATCTTCTTACCAGAGGGAGAGGAAACTCTATGGACGGCATATGAGGTACTGTTTGCAAAATTTAAACTGCTATCACAGCATGAATAGAGACTATATAATCCATTTAGGGATATAATCCTATAATCACAAAAGTGGCCACATTAACCACTGCACTCAACACCAGAAAGTTGGAATACAGTTCTCACCCATTCCAGATCTATGCAGATCCCTCACCAACAGCTCTTCAAAAACTACGAAATATGGCTCCTATTACCAAAATCCTACTACAACATAATATTCCCTATAGATGTCTGTTTCATTACTTTTCATAATAAACAGTGTTCTATTTTCACTCCAGAAGAAGGACAGGATATCCTTCTCAAACTGGGACTTTGGGACACTACAACCAAGGAGTCCTCCTCTCCTCTAAGATCACTAAAGAATCTAACACCCATATGATAAAGGGTGAAGCCGAAAAAATTACGCCCATAGACTTGTATGGCATTGTGCGTCAAAATAAAAAAGACGCTCGTCAAAACATTTTCGCCGCACAAAAATTTTTTTTGACGCCCATAGACTTTAATGGGAGTCGGCGACATTTCGCCGACGGCGAATATTTGGCGAAATGAAACGCGACAAATTCGCCCATCCCTAGTGAAGTCAAGTTCACAGAAAGCAAAGGCCCACAATGGAGGCAATGACTGAAATTGTAGACTGGATTGCTAAATAATTTTGAATATGTACATAATCTTGGATTGCAAACAGACAGCTACAGATGGATTACTCTATCAATGGGCAAGTGCCGGCTGGTCTATGCTTCCCCCCAATCAAAGTGAACCATGTCGACTTTCCCAGAGTTGGCCTGGTATTCTTCAATGTGGTTTCTCTATTGCTCAATAGCATTTAGAAGAAATTGATATTTTGTAAAATTTTTGATTATTTGTTTTTTTGTTTTGTTAGTTTAGACAGAATCCTGCTACAGACCTAAAATATATATACTCTGCAGAGCAAATCTAGAATATTTGTGTACATTTTAGCAAGTACTAAGGTTCAGAGTGTCCAGATATATTGAGTCCTAGGTAAAGTACTGAGCTCCACAAATGGGTATTTTAGGCTTAATCTAGTAAGACATCATAGTTACATAGTTAGTTACGTAGTTAAAGTGGGTTGAAAAAAGACAAAGTCCATCAAGTTCAACCCCTCCAAATGAAAACCCAGCATCCATACACACACCCCTCCCTACTTTTAATTAAATTCTATATACCCATACCTATACTAACTATAGAGCTTAGTATCACAATAGCCTTTGATATTATGTCTGTCCAAAAAATCATCCAAGCCATTCTTAAAGACATTAACTGAATCAGCCATCACAACATCACCCGGCAGTGCATTCCACAACCTCACTGTCCTGACTGTGAAGAACCCCCTACGTTGCTTCAAATGAAAGTTCTTTTCTTCTAGTCTAAAGGGGTGGCCTCTTTATGGGTAAAAAGGTCCCCTGCTATTTATCTATAATGTCCTCTAATGTACTTGTAAAGTGTAATCATGTCCCCTCGCAAGCGCCTTTTTTCATGACGATCAAAATTCTTAGTTTAAATGTACAAGGTCTCAATTCCCCAGTAAACAGAACTAAAGCCTTTTCCTATTTTGCCTCTTTGCATGTGGATATATTCTGTTTGCAAAAGAACTCTCTTACTCTCACTACTCTTACCAGACATATTTCCATAAACAATACCCAAAGGTTCTACTTGCCACAAGCTCTACAAAGACAAAGAGAGTGTCCATTGGTTTCCATTAAAGTTTAGCGGTAACTATCGATAAAACTATTGTTGACCCTGAAGGTCGTTATATAATTGCTTTACTCTCCTACAAAAAAATTAGTTTTTGACCACCTTGTTTGATACATGTGCTAAGATCCAGAATGGGCAACTCATTTTATGTGGGGATTCTAACAATCTGGGATCAGAATTATGATCGTATAATAATCACTCGAAAGCGAGAATCTTTTACATTTATTAAGGATCCACTAGCTTTCAAAAGCTCTTATAATATGTACTATTATAATATGTAATATATGCTCAGATGTACATCAGTTCCCTCACTATTCGGATCCCAACAAACTCTCAGCTAGAATTGATAATATTTTTCTACTACATTAGTTCCCTCTCAGCTTGCTAAAATGCTTAATATGGGATGGTCAGATCATTGTCCTGTTATGATTTCTCTATCCTATATACTAGAATGACCTAAGACTAGATTTTGGAGACTTAATGAGTCCCTATTAAGC
The DNA here is from genome assembly GCF_017654675.1 of Xenopus laevis. NCBI lineage: Eukaryota > Metazoa > Chordata > Amphibia > Anura > Pipidae > Xenopus > Xenopus laevis. The sequence continues at coordinate 85,153,098 of NC_054381.1, read as the reverse complement.
ATCCCAGAAGTAGTTACTACAATCCAGAAGTCCCTTATAGACTACTTTAAAGAGAACGAACACTCCGTTTCCTCACCTATTACTTTGTGGGAGGCTCACAAACCCATTATTAGAGGTGCATTTATACAAATTGGCTCTAGGCGCAAAAATGAATGGGATGTAACTAGATAAACTAGTATCCCTACAGATAGAATCCCCTTCTTCTAATGAATACCAATGCTGAAAAAAAACTAAGATGGATAAAACACAAGCTTTATTGTAGTATAGATAAACCAGGTTGGATGCTAGCAAGTAAACTGAATGAGCGTAATACCCCTCACAGATACATAGAATCATATCCTCTCTAGGCTCTTTAATAGGTAACCCCAACAACATAGCAGCGGAATTTGCTAATTTTTATCAGAAAAAATAAGGCACTTAATCTTTCAAATTCATCAAGCGAAATTACCAAAGCTTTTGACTCCTAGCATTGGGATTACTTGTATTACGCTCTGGCAAACATGGGATTTGGTACAAAATTCTTGACGTGGGTACACTCTCTATACCAAGACCCATTAGCTATAGTAAACATAATGGGATTTCCATCAAAAGTCTTCCCCATATATTGTGGCACACACCAAGGGTGCCCATAATTGTCCCCGATATTGTTCAATTTGAACATCGAGCCACTAGCAGCAGCGATCAGATCAAATCTAGACACAAAGGCAATAGGAGTGGCAGGAGTCCACCACAAAGTTAGCCTCTTTGCAGATGATTTAACACTCATTATCTGCAATCCTATGACTTCTCTCCCAAACATTTATAGACTTTTGGATATATGTGGGTCACTTTCCGGGCTCCAGGTTAATCTTAGTAAAACCAAGGCCTTAAACATTAAAGGAGAAGGAAAGGTTAAAACTAAGTAAGCCTTATCAGAAAGGTCCATCTAAATATACCAGTAAACCCCCAAAGTAATGTTGCTCTGAGTCCCCTGTCAAAAGAAACACAACATTTCTTTCCTTCTATTGTGTACACATGGGCTTCTCTATCAGACTTCCTGCCTTCAGCTTAAACCTCATTGCCCTGGGCAAGAGCATGCTCAGTTTGCTCCTCTCCCCCCATCCCTCCCTTCTCTACTGTAATCTGAGCCCAGAGCAGGAGCAGAGACTCAGGCAGGAAGTGATGTCACACCACATTAATACTGCAGCTCCTATTATAAACAAACAGAGAGTTTCTAGAGCTTTTTACTCAGGTATGGTAAAACATTCTACAGAATAAATATAGCATTCTAGCTTGCACTATTGCAGCTAATCTATGGGCAATAAAATGCCTCCGTAGCTTTCCTTCTCCTTTAATTTCACGAGGCAGTAAAGCTAGTGAAACTTAATTTTGAATTTCAGTGGCAACCCCATTTTATCTCTATCCTAAATATAAAATTGACAAACACAAGTCATTGTATAAGCATAACTATCCCCTTATGTTTAGAGTTTTGTATTCGCTGTTAGAAAAATGGAACTCCCACCATATCTCATGGATAGGCCGTGTACATTCAGTAAAAATTACAATCTTACCTAAAATCTTGTACTTATTTCGGACCCTCCAGGTTCCAATTCCTACAGAGGATCTGACCAGATTTAAATTCTCCAGTTTGTTTGTGCTAAAAACACCACCCAGATTATACTATATTATTCTAACTAGCCCAAGAGGCAGAGGTGGCCCGGACCTTCTAAACTAGGTATTCTATTATAAAACTGTCCAGATTTCCCATATACTAGCTCTACATTCCAGTATAGACAGTCCACACTGGGTATCCTTAGAAGCTACTTTAACCCCCCAGTAGAGCAGTTCCGGTTGAGGCAATTATTGCACTATGCACAGTCACAGTGGCACCTAACCTGTTTCCAGTCTTTACAATAACTTTTATGCTGAGGTGGAACCTACCCAATTATCTTATGTAGTATCTTAGCAAAAAGGTATGGAGAGTCAAACAGATAATGAAGAATTGCACAATATTATGTCCTCTAAATATGTGTCTCTATTAGAGACCAATTATAAAGTTCTCTTCAGATGGTACCTAGTCCCAGCACTCATAGCTAAATTCGCTCTGACAGCGGACCCCCAATGCTTTAGGGGCTGTGGACGAAAAGGTACCATGTTTCATGTATGGTGGCAGTGACCAAGCACCTACAGATACTGGATCAGTATTTATAATATGTTATATTCCGTGTCCCAGGTAGCAACTCCCAAGCTCTGTGCTATCATGTAAGAAACCAGAAGAACTCTCCCAGACTCAATTCTAATTGTTTATTGCAATAATGACAGCAGCTAAAAGAACTATAGCAAAAGCATGGAAAACCAAACAGATATCTACTGGCATCACAAAACATAAAGCAGATTAGATAAAATGTCTAGTATCTTGTTAGACACGCATAACAAAGTTTTGAAAATTTGGACACCATGGTTAATATATCGGCATGGAACAGATAACCCCATTGCTCTCCTTAGCTTTTAAAAAATAATAAAACTATTCTAGATAGATCCTAAAGCAGACAGGACTACAGACAGGTTCTGCCTTCTAAGTTATAGTTTAACTTGTTGTTAATGGTTGTTAAATGTGATTTAGTAGACATGGAAGTACAATAAACGTAAGTACACTAGACTGTATACAGAAATGCAATGGCAATAAAGATATCTATAACTGTTCCGTAATGTTATATCATGCATATTGTGTTATTTGTATACTTAATGAGATGACAGATATGTACATTTAAAATGCAAATAAAAACATTGAAATATAAATTAAGAAAACACAGAAAATATTTGCTGTAAGAATCTATTAATCACGCACACAATTATTCCTTATTTGTCCTTGTCCATTGTCACACAAGCAACTTTTAGCCAACCAAAACAAAAATAATTTGCATTGTATTTTATGCATTAGGGGCAAGAAACACAGTCCAAAATTTGCAGGGAATTAGGAAAAATGTAAATTTTAGTCTGCTACAAGTTGTCAGCTACAAGCCACTCAATTAGTTGTTCCTAACTTACTCTAAAATACTAATGCTTGATGACTGACTCCTAGTTAGTCATTCTGTAGTCTTTAAAGGTTAACTAAATAGATAATGACTTGGGATGCCAAAAATTTTGTGATTATAATAACTTATCAGATACACCAGGCCAGAACTTCTTTTATCAGAAAACTATACCAGCCTGGGCTGTTTTTGTAGAAGCTTATTCCTCTTCTGGCTTCTTTTCCATGAGCTTTCACTCTACTAGGGATGCACCTGTCCATTTTGGAACAAAGAGAAAACCAAAGACAATGGCCATGAGGTGCTTCTATACAAATACTTTGGGTTTGTGTGGTTCTCCGGCCTAGGCAGGTAAGCACATAGTATATTCACTGGGAGGTGCCTAACATATTGGTACCCACAATAATTTTGCACACCTTATGAGTGGGAGTAATGTGGAATGCTTGTGAATATACTTGCCATTTGCTTTCCTGAAAATTCCAATCCTGCTTTCTGAATGTATATTTTTGCTTTGACAGATAAAAAATCATTTTGCATGCATGAGTAGCGAAACAGTGAGCAAAACTTAACATACAATTCTGTTTTTGTAAATCACAGTTATTATCCAGACTGGAAAAAAATGTGTCCTTCATATCACTCACAATGACTTGCTACTATGTTTTTAGGCTTAGGTTGCTAATTTCCAAATTCAAAGAGAAAAGAGCATATTTTGCAAAAATGAAAAATAAAACAAATTCATAAATTTATAAATATTAACTCTTTAACATAATAAAATAATCAAGACATGGATGTCTTTAAACTAAATAAGCATCAGATTCAGATAATCTGAATTCAGCTCAGAATTTTGCATCTGTGAACACCAGATGGTGGTGTTTTACTAAACATAACATTTACTGTCATTTCTAGGTATGTTTTACATTTGGAATATAGCTTTATCGAATACGTCGTAAATTGTTACAATTGTTGACACAACAACAGTATTGCCTTGATAAGATAGTTTCTGAATTTTTGTTAAATGTAAACATCAAAATCAACATCTCATATTGCTCACGTGAAATGGGATGTTTGCTGTTGTTTCAAAATCAGTTTAAACATGTAATATTGCACTTTGCAGTTTCCTTTTAATGCAAAAATATATATTACTTGTTAAAATCCATTTTAAGAGACAGCACAAAGAACTGATCCATATTTGAAAAAAAGGAGAACATGCAACTCTGAATGTGTGTGTGTACGATTTTACTGGCTCAAAAGGCATCAGCCAACTGGTAGACCAGCAACATTAGGGTTGCGTGTTTTAAAGGGGATCTAAATTCTTCATAAAATGCTCGTGTCCTCAAAACAAAAAAAAAAGACTTATTAAAGATGCAAAATAATTCCCAATAATAATATTGATTGCTAGCACAATGCAAGGCATTGTGCTGTTATCTTGAAGGATTATTATGTAATTTTGACTTCATGATATTACATTGTTACAACATATAAGAAGGGAGGACATACTGCTGTTAAGTTGCTTTGTGACAGAAAAACTGTATTCTTTCCATTTAAAACTAATCCCAAAAATGCTTAGATAGGCTAGAGACAAGAAATGCCTCCTAATCTCCCCCACCATGGATAGATGGACCTCCCCTAACTATTAAATAACTTACTCACCCAAAGAGGCCCATCCAGTAACAAGCTGACTCTCCATACCCCATTAGTCTAATAAGGCAAACATCTGGCCTTTTAACCCTGGCCATACCATACCAGTTAGGTATGGGAAGTACCCAAGCTAATACGAATGGGATGGGAGGAAAAAACAACTAAACATAACTGCTTAAATGTATTATTCCTGACTTTTCAACCAAACTGAGTCAGCTGTGGCCACATCCACCTTATAATGCATAATAAAGGCATGAGGAGGACCATGATGCTGCTCTGCACACCATCTCTAGAGGAGTGCCCATATTCATTGCTGCAATTGCTGCAATGCCTCTAGTAGAGTGGACTTATAAAAGGGGAGCTAATACCTTCTAGATGTGGATGACTATAATCAACAGTACTTTTTTTGAAGCAGCTTCTCCATTTCTCTTTTCTGCCATCACCACAAGCAATGTATGCACTTTCCTGAATACCTTGGTAGCCAGAATATAATTCTGAAAACATCTGACTAAACTCAAACAAACATCTGGTATCCTCCTCCGAAGTTGTAGAATAATTAAAGGAAGGGAGACTTATTTCTTCCTCCTCATCAAAATAAGACAAGAATTTAGACTTTAAATCCCTTACTAAACTGATTACCACCCTATCCTTAAAAAACACTGGACAAATAAGGCCTAAAATTCACAGATTATTTGGTTTATGTTATGGCTACTAGAAACAAGGTTTTGAGTGTCAAACCCAAGGGCTGAAATAGATCTTTGGTCAGGCAGCTCCAGATTGGGGACATCATTTTTTTTTTTTTGAAGGCTGCCCTAATGAAGCAGACGAGAGGCTGGATCACCCACCTAGTTGCCGTCATGGCTGAAATGGCTGTGACCTGTACCTTCAATGTCCTTGCTCTAAACGTCTACACTAGATTGTAGAAACCCCAAGATCTGAGCTACTGAAACCTACTGATCCTGTATTTCATTCTGCCTTTTTCCTATATCTTTCATTGGTCAAATCCTTTTTGGAAGAAGATTCTTTAGTGGAAGACTCTAAGCAGAAACATTTGACATCCTTTGAAGGGTTCTGAACCAACTTCGTCTGGGCCAGAAGGGCACCACACATTACCTTGCCCCTTTTTAGGATTACTTTCTGTAGAACCCTTGAGATCAGAGGCAAGATGTAGGAAAAGGGACAATTCCATGTCTGAGACAGGGCATCCACTGTCTCTTGGTAAAAAAAAGATTGGACACTTTGCGTTTTTCCTTGTAGCCATTAAATTTATGCAAGGCTTTCCCTAGGTTTTCACTAAGCTGTTGAACACTGCCTGGTTTGGCTCCCATCCATGCTGATCCAAAATATGTTTGCTTAAGAAGTCTACTTTTGTATTTAGACATCCTGGTATATGCAAAGCAGTAAGGTTTAGTAGATGCTGCTCAGCCCCTTGGCAGATGAGAGCCAATTCTTTCAGACGATTTACGCTCTTTGTACACCTTAGTTTTTCAGGTAGCATGAGGACATTTTCTGATTGAATGATCACATTTCCCCCTTCTAACTGGTCCTGGATAGTGATGGGCAAATTTATTTGCCAGGCACACGATTCACGTAACGGTTGTGAAGATTCGCCTTTTTTGCCATTTTGTGAATTCCCCCGAACAGCCCAAATTACTAGTCCTGGAAAATATAGTAGACCTGTAGAAATGTTCTTAATTATAATATATTTGATTGCTGTTCTCAAGATGGATCAGGCCATAAGCCTTGAGTTGCTTGCTCCCTTAAAATGCCCCCCAACCTAGCCCTGAAGCATCTGTAGTGACTTTAAATCCTGCCTCTGGAAATAGCTCTGTGCCTTCCTGAAGCCTTCCCTGAACCAACCACCTCTTCAGATCCTCTTTGATCTCATCTTGTAGGCAAATGAGTTAATCCAAGATGTTTTTATTTCATTGTCTTAGGAATGAAAACTGTGGCAGCCTCATTTGCCATTACACTCATTCCACCAGGCCTATGGAAGCTTATATTGACCCCAAAAATCTGGGATCCGTAGAAAGCCCAAAGAGAAGTGCCATGAATTGAAAGAGAAGGCCCCTTTGGCAAACCTGAGGTATTTGAAGTACTGGAAATTAACCAGAACATGATGGTATGCATCCTGGATGTATATGCTGACATCGAATCCTGAGAGACATAATACACATATCTTTTTACTTGGCAGGTAGGAGGAAAGTCACAAACCATGCATGAAATGCCACTGTGTCAAAGAGGGAAAACCCTGCGAAGGACCTCGGCTTGAACTCCTATTTGTACTTTTTCAAGTCACAGTGAATTGTAAAGACTACCTTTTAAGTTGGCATTTTTTTAAACTTACTAATAGAGGCAGTCTTTCTGAGGGGGGCAGCCGACTCTGATTCCATTCTTAAGAAAAATAATCCAAATGTGCAGGAGGAGTACTTAAAAGACCCAAAAAAAAAATCAGAGTCACTAATTAACTGTGCAACACAAGGACCTGTACACAGCAGCAGAACCAAAAGCTTGTACAGATTTAAAACTTCTGCTCCTCTGCAGTTCCCACAATAACTGTGCCCTTCACAACATGGCTGATCATCCACCAATGCGGAAACTCTCTGATTGTCACTTGACCTCGTTTTCTATGTGGCTCCCTTAACCAAGATAGCCACTGCCATTTAGAACATGTGATGGCCTTTGAGTCAGTTATTTAAAAGTTTGGGGAGGATCCTTCTGTAAGAAACATAATGGAGTTAACCCATATGTAGCTGACATAGTATGACCATGGGTTAAAAATCATTTACTTTGCATAGAGTATAACTTTAAAGTCCCAAATGTTTCTCATGTTCAAGATTTAGCAAACACTTTGTTTTCACAGAACCTTTTCTGCTATTCTTACCCATTTCTGCACTCTGAGCATTGGGTATGCAAGCTGAATCAATTGCTCACTTAAATTAACTTGCACCTATGAGCAAACGTTTAGCAGTTTCTGAAGCACATAGCAAAACACACTTTTCCAAGGACCTTCAACAACTGTTTGAGCCCAAAATCACTTTACACAGTCTCACAGCAACTGCAATATGTTAAACTCATGGTACACATTTTCCCAACTTCACAGTTGTTGGCCAATTTTTAACCTTGCCTTTAAGATGGTGTCTGTCACTTTGAATTTTCAAGCATTTGCTTTTCCTACCAAATTTTTGCACTTTGAATGACTCCACCATTTGTAAGCTTGAGGGATCCACAAAATACATTTTTTAAACCTTTAGGCAGTTTATTTACACACGGGTGACCATTTCAGCACAGAAAACATAAATAATAAAAATCCTGCCCACTGGCTGATTCCTTCACTAAACTGGGCACCTTGTCGACTACCAGCAAAAACAGGTTGGGGGTCACCCTGTATGCACAATGCTTCCTTTTGGGGGATTGCTCAGCACACTCACTTTCCTCAGACTCTCAGACTTTTAGTCACTTGGTCACAGGCTCCCTCTGCTTCTTGCAGTTGCAGGCATCACATCCAGCCAATCTGGGAGTTCTTAACACAGGCATGTAGACTTCCTACTCTGTGCCCTGCTCAGAGAGACCTTCCTAATAGTCTCACTAGAATTAAATACTTTTACACAGGACAGTCTTCATGTGGAAAGTGAGCTCCAATATGTGAACTGGACTTACAGAATGTAGTAACTGGCCTGTTTGTTTATGCCAAAATAGTCCAGCATCAGTCAGTCCTAGTCATTACTATGACAAGAACTTTTTTTTTTATTACTTGCCTATGATTAAGGACCAAATCAGTCTAAAACACACTGGGGCACAGATTTTCTCAAGGGTAAAATTGAAAATACAAATTAGAATTTTCAAGTTTTCTTTTGGCCAAAACTATCAAATTTTATTCAAGTTTGATTCAAGTTTTTAGAATTCGTTTTTAGAGATTTATCACACTCTGGCCCTTTAAGAACCCAAATTCGACTACCGTATATACTCAAGTATAAGCCGACCCGAGTATAAGCCGAGGTACCTAATTTTACCTACGAAAACTGGGAAAACTTATTGACTCTAGTATAAGCCTAGACACAACTACAGCCCTGTCTCCCAGCAGCGCACATTCCGCCAAAGCGACCCCCCCAGCGATCAACCGGATTTCTTTGCAAAGTTGATGGTGACAGAGAATTGCCAAACGGATTACTGTGTGCATTGTCCCACTACCATGTGCAGAGGGTGCTGTGTGATATTGCCATCACTGTTAATCTTTCATATAACCAACAGAGGGCGCTGTTTGATATTGCCATCACTGTTAATCCTTTATATAACCAACAGGGGGCACTGTGTGATATTGCAGTCACTGTTATTCTTTTATATAACCAACAGAGGGCGCTGTGTGATATTGCAGTCACTGTTATTCTTTGATATAACCAACAGAGGGCGCACTGTTATTCTTTCATATAACCAACAGATGGCGCTGTGTGATATTGCAGTCACTGTTATTCTTTCATATAACCAACAGAGGGCGCTGTGTGATATTGCAGTCACTGTTATTCTTTCATATAACCAACAGATGATGCTGTGTGATTTTGCAGTCACTGTTATTCTTTCATATAACCAACAGAGGGCAAACTGTTATTCTTTCATATAACCAACAGAGGGTGCTGTGTGATATTGCAGGCACTGTTATTCTTTCATATAACCAACAGAGGGCGCACTGTTATTCTTTCATATAACCAACAGAGGGTGCTGTGTGATATTGCAGTCACTGTTATTCTTTCATATAACCAACAGAGGGCGCACTGTTATTCTTTCATATAACCAACAGATGGCGCTGTGTGATATTGCAGTCACTGTTATTCTTTCATATAACCAACAGAGGGCGCACTGTTATTCTTTCATATAACCAACAGAGGGTGCTGTGTATTATTGCAGTCACTGTTATTATTTCATATAACCAACAGAGGGCGCACTGTTATTCTTTCATATAACCAACAGAGGGCACTGTGTGATATTGCAGTCTCTCCCCAAGTGAACTGTTGGTATAGGAATGATTAAAAGTGACTGCAATCTCAGCTACTGCCCGCTGACCCAAGTATAAGCCGAGGTAGACTTTTTCAGCACATTTTGGATGCTGAAAAACTTGGCTTATACTCGAGTATATATGGTATTTGCCACCTAAAATCTGCCAAATTGCTGTTTAAGTCATTGGAAGTTCTGGGATCAATTTCGAGTTGTTTGCAGCCTTCCTGACATTGATATTTTTTTTGGAGAAAAAACCCGAATCGAGTTTTAAAAACTCAAAGCAAATTATATTCAAATAGGATTCAAGTTTTCAGGTTTATCCTATTTACTACAATTGAACAAATTCAATTTTATTAATACATTTATATTGGTTGAATTTTGAGTTTATGGGAGTTTTTAAAAACTCACATGAATTCAAAATTCGACCTTTGATAAATGTGCATCTAGGTGTTCCTTAACTATCCTATTTGTTGGTCTTAGCCTCTGTCTACATGCTACATCTATTTTATCTTACATATGGCTGCATGGCATGCTTTAAAGTACAGTACAAATGCTCTTGCTCTGGGCGTTGCTAAAAAAACATCTTAAAAAGCCAGCACAGTTCTGGAAAAACATTCTTTGGACAGATGAAACCAAGATCAACCTCTACCAGAATGATGGCAAGAAAAAAGTATGAAGAAGGCATGGAACAGCTCATGATCCAAAGCATACCACATCATCTGTGGCAGTGTGATGGCTTGGGCATGCATGGCTGTCATTGGCACTGGAACACTAGTGTTTATCAGGGCCAGGCCAAGGTAGTTTGGCACCCTAGGCAAGGGCTTCAATCAGAGCCCCCGCCCCACCACGCATTAGCATTTCCCACCTTACCATTATGTTTTTTTTAATAAAGAAAGCTTACAACACATTCATGAATGAAACTTGCGCTTTGTATTAATATGTAATGTTAACAAACAAAAATAAGGTACACTGAAAAATGTCAGAAAAACCAAAACAGTAGGGTCATTTTATCCTATTAAACAAAGTGCAAATGAAGGTTTCACTTAACATCAATACTGATATGCCCACAACATTTTACTTTTGACACAACTCCTATGAGAAAAGTGCAATATATGTTTAAGCTGAAACCTCCTTAGCCATGAGGTAGCCCTTCCATTGCCAGCAAGCCCATTTTTGAGGTAGCTTAGTATCTGTGCCAGCAGCACCCAAATATTGCATCCAAATTGGTACCTGTGCCAGCCAACAGCCAAAATATTGCCCATATCTGTACCAGCCAACAGCCAAATATTGCCCCCAAATTAATACCGCTGTGCCAGCCAACAGAAAAATATTGCCCCCAAATTAATACCTGTGCCAGCCAGCAGCCAAATATTGCCCCAAATTAATACTTGTGCCAGCCAGCAGCAAAATCTTGCCCCCAAATTAATACTTGTGCCAGCCAGCAGCCAAATCTTGCCCCCAAATTAATACCTGTGCCAGCCAACACCCAATATTGCCCCCAAATACTTGTGCCAGCCAGCAGCCAAATATTGCCCCCAATGAATACCTGTGCCAACAGCCAGAATATTGCCCCATATCTGTACCAGCCAACAGCCAAATATTGCCCCCAAATGAATACTTGTGCCAGCCAGCAGCCAAATATTGCCCCCAAATGAATACCTGTGACAGCCAACAGCCAAATATTGCCCCCAAATACTTGTGCCAGCCAGCAGCCAAATATTGCCCCCAAATGAATACCTGTGCCAGCCAACAGCCAAATATTGCCCCCAAATTAATACCTGTGCCAGCCAACAGCCAAATGTTGCCCCCAAATTAATACCTGCGCCAGCCAGCAGCCAAATATTACCCCCAAATTAATACCAGTTCCAGCCAGCAGCCAAATAATGCCCCATATCTGTGCCAGCCAGCAAAATATTGCCCCTTGAATATTTGTCAGGCTAGCAGCCAACAGCAGCAAGATTGCCCCAGATGATCTGTACCTGTTTGTGCCAGCAGTCAGCAGGAAGAATAAAATAAGCCCAGCAGTCCTCTGGTTTTCAGTCGGTGTGCACAAGTTACCACCAGGCCCAGGCCCAGCTCTCTTCAATCCACGGCAGGTTCCCAAGCCAATTGGCGTGCCAGGCGCCACGCCAACGCGCCAGTCCAGCTCTCTGCTGCTTCTCACTGCAGTCTCAATGTGCGTGCCGCTGATGTCTGCACGCGCCGCTACCTAGAGCGCATGCGCCACACAGCACATTAAGAAGGGCATTGGCAGCATCCAGCAGGAGACGCTAATGTAACGGGGAGGGGGGGCTGGAGAGTGCTGCCAGAGCTTGATGACGCCGCTATGCTAGCGATATCACACGGCCAGGTGGTGTGAAAAATACAAACGTAAAAAATAAAGGTTTAAAAAAAAAAAAACGTTTCCCCTGAAATGTGTGCCCCCTTCTGATTGCGCCCTAGGCAGGCGCCTACTCTGCCTACCCCTAGTTCCGGCCCTGGTGTTTATCCATGATGTGATACAGGACAGAAGCAGCCGATTGAATTCATTCATTCATTCATGTCAGAGACATATGGTCGGCTCAAATCCAGCTAAACACAATCAAATTGATTGGGAGGCGTTTCACAATGACACAAAACATACAGCCAAAGCAAACCAGGTGTTTATTAAAGCAAAGAAGAGGAATATTCTTGAATGGCCAAGTCAGTTACCTGATCTGAACCCAATTGAGCATGCATTTCACTTGTTGAAGATTAAACTTTGGACACAAAGGCCCACAAACAAGCAGCAACTGAAAGCCTCTGCAGTAAAGGCCTGACAGAGCATTAAAAAGGAGGAAACCCAGAATCTGGTGATATCCATGAGTTCAAGACTTCAGACTGTCATTGCCAGCAAATGGTTTTCAACCAAGTATTAGAAATTAACATTTTATTTTCAGTTTTTTAATTTGTCTAATTACTTTTGAGCCCCTGAAATGAAGTGATTGTTTTAAAAAAAAAAAAGGCTTTAGTTTTTATGCAATCTTTTTGTTCAACCCACTGAATTAAAGCTTAATTAAAGTCTGCAGTTCAAATGCATCTGAGTTGTTTAATTTCAAATTCATTGTGGTAATTTACAGAACCAAACGATTTATTGGTCTAATTGTATATAAAGTAATCATTTTTAATTATAATAAATATAAAGAAAATGTATAATTATAATGCATTTTATTCTCAAATATATTTAAAAAAAAAAGTCAACAGAATAATTATATAAATGCTCACCATCTGTGTGGATATAATCAGATAATGGATGCAAAAATGATTAATTTTCAATTAGTAAATGTATGATTTACTACAGTTTATAAAATACCTAAGGTAGGTGAAAGGTTTATTAATTATATTCATGTTCATCTAAGTTTATAGTTAATGACAGGATAATGGAGATGCAGGTTCATTTATTAATCATACTTTTAGAACACCATAAACTTTTAATTTTTATAGGCTTTGCTTGGTAGTACTTACTTTTTAATTTTTTTCAGCCTTAGTACATAAAGAACAGAAATGATTGTATATTAGTATTTTATGTCCACAGTCTATTATTTTATTCAAGGATGTTTAAAATATTATTCTTGAAATAATACTTTAAAAACACCATCTGTCTAGCAACAGCTACAAATGTAATCTAGTGTATATTGATTTTTTGTTTTTCATGTTACTTGTGTTTATACAAATACAATTTTCACTTTATGGGCCTCTGATTTCTACCATTGAAGCTGCTCTCTGGAGCAGACTGTTCATTGATAATTTCTGCAGTGATCCTTAAAAACAGCTTATGGGTGCCTTTACTGTTTCACTGTACTTTTATTTTTCTCTTCCCCAGAAAGCTTTATTTTTATTATGTAGCTATTGATTTTTCATACAATAGTATTTGCTCACAATGCTGTTAAAAAAGTTAGCCATTCTGTTTTTCTTATACTTGTTTTAGGAAAAATTATATCTATGTTAAGGAAATTGTACATAATTCATCTTTGCAAAATACATTATATTTTAAAATAAAAATATCATGCCAAGAAGTACATTTGCCAAAGTAGTCTCAAGATAAAACATGGCATGTATATGTACTTGTCCTAATCAAAGCGCACATCTCAGAGGTTTCCAATAGACAATATAGTACAATGGGAACACAAGGAAAATAATAATTTATGGTCTATTGGATAAAGTTAGCGAGCCTAAGTAGTGATGACCTACAGTGAACACAGTGCGTTAAATCAATATGGCCGGGCAGACGTATCAAATTCGCCAGGAGAATGTCAGTAATTAGTAGTTGGACCAGGATGACATGAACAAGATCTAAAATGTCATCTTGGACAATATGCATTAATCTTAACTTGTTAACAGCTCATAACTTAATCCTTTTATTGAATATAATAGCTCATATAAGTAAATTTATACACAATTACTTAACATAATTAACATAATAAATATTTTTTGACATAATTTTTTGCTAAAATGTTACAAACATAATTGTCATACTAATCATATTCTATGCTGCTGTTGTGAAAATATAAATACATAGTAACATAGTAACATAGTAAGTTAGGTTGAAAAAAGACAAGTCCATCAAGTTCAACCTTTCGACTTTTTTTTTAACCTGCCTAACTGCCAGTTGATCCAGAGGAAGTCAAAAAACCCCATCCAAATCGTAATGTTCCTCAGAAATATTGTGGTTAATTCAATACATTAGCATAATATCTGAACTTTGTCAAAGACTGAGAAATGTTTTGTATGGTTATGTGACAGTGCCATATAGTAACACTAACAAACTTTGTAGTAAGGTTGGTTTACTATACAGTATATATGTTGGACCTATTCAGTATTGCTCCTTTTTTGGAATAACATTTTATTAAAACTCAAGCATCTATAAATTGCAATGACAAACCTTTTACGGGGGAATGTAATAAAAATCGCTAACGGAAAAACTATTCGCAATGCGAAAAGTTATGCCTTTGCGCGAACAAATTTTGCTTTGTGCGAATTTAATATAGCTTTTGCGAGCCCGGAAACTGTTTAGCGACCACTTCCGACAGTGAAAGACCGTTTGCGAATTTTATAGTTTGCGCCAATGCACAGTCAATGTAATAAAACTTCTTACTGAAAAAGTCGTTATGTTTGCTCCAAAAGATTACGACACCTTCAAGCACTTCTTATGAGTGCGAAATTAAAATCCGCAATGCGCAATTAAAATTCGCAATGCAATAACAGTTTAAGGAACAATATTACATTGCGAGATGTGGATTTTTAGTCTTATTGGTGCGAATTGTTTTGCTCTTTGCGACTTTTATTACATTCCCCTGATAGTCAGGTAAGTCCTTTTTGGTTTATAGTGGTTCTTTAAGTTTGGCTCAGTAGTGGATGATCTTGTCCTCTCATTCAAACATGCATTCTTTTGAAGTCTTTGTAATAGTTGCCATGAATAAAATTTACTACTCTCTTAAAGGACAACTAAACCCCAAAATGAAAAAAAATATTAATACAAGAAAACAAGCAACTTTCCAATATACATTTATAAAACATTTCCATTGATTGTAAGTTATTTGTAAAAACAGTTGCTATGTGTTGTTACTTTTTAAACAATGTTTCAAAAGTCTTAGTTCCCCAGAAAAGAAAGTTCTGTCAGCTAGCTTGACTTACATTGTATCAACAGTCTTAGCCATAAGGGTAAAGAATAGTAAAGGACAGACAAACAGTGCTTCAAGAAGACATACGGTTTAATGTACTTATCCTCTAGGCAGAAGTCCAAGCACATGCCACTTAGTGTTTATCCACAAAGTACTTCTGCCTGGGCTACACTGTGCACCTTATGCTGGATGTTACATTCCTTTACTGAGGAAAGTCAGGCAAATGTGTGTCTTTAAGCCAGGGTACAGCCATAAATGGCAGAACTGACCCCCAAAGCCATATTGGAGTGAATGGCTTAATAAAAATTAATTTAATATGCAAAACAGAAACCAGAAGGAATAAACAAATTATTACTTTTATAACGAGCAGGCAAAATCAGAGTCCAGTAAAGAGGCCAAACATTGGGACAGGCAGCTAACAGTAAAGTCTAGTGAGGTTGGGACAGTCAGAAGTCAGTGAGAATGTCCAGAGAGCAGGCCAAGGTCAATACCGGGAGATCCACATGAAGAAGGCAGGGTACCAGGAAAAGGGCACAGGAACAGGAGAGTAACAATTAAAGAGGGAAGGATACAATGGAATAACAGGCTAGATCTGGTCAGGGAGCTCAATGATCAAGCCACAAGGAGTTGCTTATAACAGTATTATAAAGGGGGCCAAATTGCTAATTGAGAATCATTGAAGTAAATGAGAAAGGTGGGGCAAGAGAGTATCATAAGTCCATCAGGATAACAAACCCACGCCAACTTCAAGAGGCCCCAGGGGCTCAGAACAATTGAAAGTACAGTTCAGCAGGCAGGTGAGGGTTCGATTCCTGGCATTTCCTGACACAGGGTTGCTAATAGTTAGGGGTTAGAAGGTTTTGTCTATGCATGAATAAAGAGGTAGGTTGCAGCACTCCAAAATGGAGTACGGAGAGCTACAACAATTCATTTGAGCACTTTGCACACTGTCACACACAGTAACATTGAACACATGTTGTAAATGACTCTATAGTATTTGTTGGGAAACAGCAAAAATGGATTTGACCAATATCAGTTGTTTTTTTGGCATGATTTAAGACACGTTATTACACACTATGATAGAATATTGCATTCAAATTCTATTTCCTGCTATAACAGCTTTTTATGAATGTTTTTGGTTGACATGGGATTTTAAAAGTAGACAATGCATCATCATTCATCAAGTTATAATATATTACCAGACTTTGCCCTGTACCTCATAAAAAGCTGCTACTATAAGCAAGTAGAATTTGAATGCAATATTCTATCACAGAAACAGAAGTAAGCACATCTTCCACAGCAAGTTTGCTCTATCAATATATTGGTGAGCTAAAACTGCCAGCAATCTCCAACATATATTTAAGAAGAATGGAGACTGTAGTCTAAAACCATATAGATTGACTACAAAAGCAACTGTACACAGATTTTTTTTTTCTCCAAATACCCAAGGGCCAGTGGGTTAATTGATGCAATGTGATCTTTTAGTGGATCCTGTCTGCTCCATATAGGCTTGAATCTCTATTCTTGTTTTTATATGATAATAACCAAAAATAGTAAACAATTTGTATCTAGCTCTGAAAGCTCTGAACATATAACAACGGTCTATGGGGCATATTTATTAAAGTGCAAACATCATCAAAGTTTGCCTCTGTTGGTCAGTCATGTTTTCACAATACAACTTATATTTACTAAAAGTCTAAAATGAAAACAGAAATATGGTGCCTTTTTTCATGGCAAAAACAATTCTCAAGGATTTCCCCATAATATGCAGTGGAGAAAATTGGTTAGAAAATTTATGCCACAAAGAAATGAAGTATGTAAGATATTAGCATGGAGGTGGCGACATAGATAATGAGATGAGAGGTGTATTTTCGCAAATGCAAAAGGGAATTTTTACCAATGCAAAATTAATTCACCAATTAATAAATTAGTTATGTTGTGGGGATTTTGAATTTTTGGTGAAAATATTCAAATTTGTAACATTTATCCTTGAGTAAATGTTCCCAATATTTCCTCAATAAACTAGAAAGACAGTAACAGACAAACCCAGAACAAACGCTAAGGTTCCGGTGACGACTCATGCTTCTGCCTATAACAGCCACATTTAACCTCAGGTCTTAAAGTGAAAAACAGGTCTTAAAGTGAAAAACAGGTCTTAAAGTGAAAAACCAAGGCGAGAGTTCTAGGTAGGCAAGAAAACCAGAATGTGTGGACCACTAGGTATTATTACACAAGGAATGCATAATAATATAAAATGTTGAAGTTCCTTATGCATTTGTTCTGGCAAAACAAAATGCATGGAAAAATTCTAGAGCATATTCAAACAATGTTTTCTTCTGATGAAGATGTAACTTTTTTTGTGAAAAACTCATCTGATCCCTAGTCATCCCTAGTCATCCCTAGTCAACAGCAGCTACAGGGGCTGATTTATAAACACTGGGCAAATTTGCGCCTGGGCAGTAACCCATAGCAACCAATCAGTGATTCACTTTTTTCAGTTGCAGGGTGAACACCAAAAGCAGTCATCTGGTTGCTATGGGTTACTGCCCAGTAGCAAATTTGCTCAGTGTTTATAAATGAGCCCCACAGTGTTTTCTTTTTACATGTTTTTTTCGCTAGAACTTTGATAAATCTGCCTTTAATCTGATCTAACATAGTGAGCATGTCTCTAAAAAAAACTTCCACCATGACATAGGAGCTAAAAGTTACTGAGGCCTCAAAATATTTGCAAGCAAACCTCACATGGGGGGTTGGTAATACCATTTAGAAAACACTAGTATAGACACTCATTCTCCTTCCCTTATTATTTCTCTAAATAATCATCATTGTCATATTAAATCTATTAAAAATTAGAAAATATATTTTAAAATATACTTTAAAAACATAGCAATAACTTAAATTATATGTAATATATCACTAAAATGTATTATTATTAGAAATAATCAAGTTTTGTCATTTATTCTAATTATTGCAAATTACTCTAGAAAGCTTACCTGTGGTGTATACAATTAGAAAATTAGTACCCTGCTGAGAGCATATTTTTCAAGAAAAGAAAAAACATTTTACAAGTTTTAAAACTATGTTGAAATTATATTCAAATGATGTCATTTGGATATATGCAGTTTTGTTTTCAGTATTAAACACATTTTGAAATAAAAACACATTTACTCAACTTCTGAAAAATGTTATATCTGCTTTTTATAATTGGGGTAAAATGTATCAATAATATTCCCTAAATCTGACCAAAGTAGGTTCCTGTAATGTAAAATAATTATCATAAAAGAATATGGGCTATTTCTGATGGCTCATTATTTTGAATTATATGTTACTTTAATGCTAATAGTATACCAATAGTTTAATAGTAATGTAGAATTATTTTCCTATCATTTTGGCAAGTTCCTCGCCAACTGTAATTGTGATCATCACAACAGAGATCATTTGCAGTTTTTGAAGATAACAGTGACTTCATGATTTTTAATGGTAAATTGGAGTTCTATACCATTGCTGTGATTCCTTTGAGCTGATTTCTAAACCAGAACATGGCCTGGTGGTACATAGTAAATATATGTAATTTATATTGCTGACATTACCTTTTTGTTTAATGCTTCATCAATACAGGAAGCAGTGCCCTTTTTTCAAATGTAACAATCATGAGCACATCAGTGCTTCTATAATCAGCATCATATAAATGGGTCCAATACTAAATACTATGAAAAAATGTTTCAAAATAATTTGTTCTAATTAAAACAAGGAAGTATAGTAATATATATATATATACACACACACATATTTTTTTTAAAAATATTTTTTAAACTGACTTAATAGTAATAACCTTTTTTCCCTATTGGAGACACAAGGAAAACTGACTTATGACTCATCTATGTTTTGGAATGCTTAAGATATTGCAAAATAAATTAAGGTTACAATGGTGTGATGAACCTGACAAAGCAAAGTGAATAAAAAATTAGTGGACGGATGTTCACTTGGGAGATTGTGAAGAACAAACTAAACCTTGTCATCCAGCCAGCTGGGTGACCTTGTTTAATGTTTTCTAAAATATTCTGAAGGTGAATATAAAACATTATTTGGATATAAACACATTATTGCAGCTCTGTATATAAACTGACAGTATATTTGTGGTTCAGATGACTTTAAGTGTTTGTTATGAAACAACTGAATCCCTATTTAAAGGAGAAGGAAAGCTATGGAGGCATTTTATTGCCAATAGATTAGCTGCAATAGTGCAAGCTAGAATGCTATATTTATTCTGTAGAATGTTTTACCATACCTGAGTAAAAAGCTCTAGAAACTCTCTGTTTGTTTAGGATAGGAGCTGCAGTATTAATGTGGTGTGACATCACTTCCTGCCTGAGTCTCTCCCTGCTCTGGCCTCAGATTACAGCAGAGAAGGGAGGGAGGGGGAAGAGGAGCAAACTGAGCGTGCTCTTGCCCAGGGCAAGGAGGTTTAAGCTGAAGGCAGGAAGTCTGATACAGAAGCCCATGTGTACACAATAGAAGGAAAGAAATGCTGTGTTTCTTTTGACAGGGGACTCAGAGCAGCACTACTTTGGGGGTTTACTGGTATATTTAGATGGACCTTTCTGATAAGGCTTACTTAGTTTTAACCTTTCCTTCTCCTTTAACCATAGAGAAGCAGAGATTTACAGAATTACACAGTGGCAGATATATATTTTATATCACTTAGGGGGTTATTTCTTAAAGGTTGAGTTGTGGTTTTCATGAAAAACTACAGTTTTTCGAGGGTAGTTAAAACCTCAAATTTTTTAGGATAAAAAAAATCTATTTTTTTTCTATATTTATTATGACCAAAAGCTTCAAAAAGTCTGAATCCAAAAATACTCCAGCTTAAACCTGTTGAGGTCACGTAGAAGTCGCTTGAACCATTTGAAGATGTTTTTAGCCTTAATGATTTTTGGGGTTTGTTCCGGTGGTTTGCATTCGAAAACTCAATCAATTTCTAGTTTTTTTTCGCTGATAACTGGATCAACTCCAATATGCACGTTTATCCCCCGATTGCATTCAATCTAATTTTTTACATTCAAGCATAAATAAGCAGACATACGAGTTGTGGGTTTATTTAAACCTCACAAACTCGACCTTTGATAAATAACCCCCTTAATACAGTATGTCAATTATGAGATGTCAATTACAATAAAAATATAATCTTAATAGAGCTTTGTCATCCATAAATACCTGTTTGTAAATATGTCAATATCATTTTAAAATATTTGCTTTTGAAATGTTTTAGTTGTTGCTGCTTAGAAGACTAGCTAGAGTTATTTTAAACAACAAGATACTGTATCTTGCATTTCATTTAAAAGTTAGATTAATACAATTTATTGACACAAAAACTAGGTATATGTAATTCTGCAGAAGATTTATTATGTTAGGCTCTGAGAGTTTTTAGTTTGTATTAATTTTCCTGAATGAAAAGCGGTATGTATAGTTAATCAAATAAATGACACTTTAGCTTCAGATTGCTGTGGGGTAATAAAGCACTAAATCTTTACAGATAACAAGCACCATAAAAGACTAAAAACTGCAACAGAAAATATCTCCTGATACCACCCATTCAGTCTAGTCGAGATTTAGTTAATGGCCCATGATATGTAGTTTATACATCACAATACCCCAGGGTAGAGTGTATGCTGAAGTTCTTGATAAAAGCATATTTGCAGCACTCAATATTATCTGCATGAAACACCAGAAATATAAAATCCCCACCAGGTGTGATGGAATGTAAAATCAAACTATACACAATAAGCATTGTGAATTTGTAGAATGTTTGTAATGCAGGCTTACACTCTTCTATATTTCTGTTACAAAAATGTTATGCAAAAAATGTGCATTTGTACACACAACTGCACAATTGCACACATACTTCAATGGCTAAAAGTTATGTACACCCTTCATAAATGGTTTCACTCTATCCACAAGTTGTCTTAATTATGGATGCAAGGGAATTCACCAATTAAAATGCTATTGATATCCTGATTATCCTATGTACATACATACAAAGATTATCACTACAGGGATAGCCCTTTTTTTTTTTTAAATTCAAAACAGTTTTTGTTCCACAGCACACTAGGACACACATGCATGCATTCATACAGTACTTCAGGCAAAATTTTAACTCCAATATTCAATATGATTTTTGTGCAGAAGTAACTTCCTCTTAGCTAGGTTCCTTACACATGTTACTGTTAATGTGTATCTGTTCCCATTTGGTATAATGTGAGCTAAACCTTAGTTCTGGGTGTATGCAAGATACATGCACTGAGCTTAATTAGCAATTAGTAAAACCTGTAAAAGGTCAGGTTCAAACAAAAAGTATTTTTCTTATATGCTGATGATGCTGTTTTGCCTGTTTTTTAATGTGAGTACTTAGATTGTAAGCTCTTTTAATAGAGAGATAGAAACCAAAATGTATATTTATTCAAATGTATTTTCTTGTTAACTAAATGTGCATGGGATGCAGGGAAAAGCAGACTCACATACTTAAGTAACATACAAAATGCTGTTCATTAGAACTCCTGATCTCAGAGCCAGCAGTCTGAGTGTAGGTTGGCTGCCTGAAAATAGGTACAGTAGTTGAATATATCCTGTTTTTTATTTTATATGGAGTTGGGACATTGCTATCTATGAAAAGTTAGTTTTTTTCTGTTTTTGTTCAGATTTAATTTTGCTCTGCAAATAAATTTGCCGAACTTTAATGAATGCAGAAGAACTCCCATCTCAACAAGCCCATACTAACTTCACCCTCATATACATATCATGGCTAAGCCTATTACATCTAATGCCAGGGCTGAAACATCTTTCCTCCTGCAGGCTGATGTTAGCTCTGCCAAGCCCTTCTTGAAAAAAATTCCCAACTCCTCCCACTGTTGCACTTTATACACTACCCCTCCCTCTGGTGGTCGATGGAATGCACTGCACTTAACAACTAAACCCATAACTACAATTATAAAACCCTGTCATCTAGTGGCCAACCTTGTACAACATGTTTTCCAATTAATCATGCTATTCGTATTTTTACATACATTTATTTCTTGCATACATTCTTAACCAAATCACAGTCAGGACTAGGATCAACTTGTTCACCTATTTACACATTGTCATTGAAGGATTTGATTTAAAATTTGAAATTTAATTGCAGGACTAAATGAGCAGGGGTGTTTTCAAGCAATACCACTGTAAGAATTCAACTATCATGTTGCTGGTCTACATTTCCCAGAGTCTTTAACCCTTGACAATGTTTTAAAATATGCCAAAACTTTTAACCTTACAATAATAGAGAAAAATATGTTATATTGAAATCATTAAAATTCCTTTAAGGTAAATAAATACCAGGGAGCATAGGGAATAGGACTAGTGATGGGCGAATCTGTGGCATTTCACTTCGCCGAATAATTAGTGAATTTGCCGAGAAAATGCGCCAGCGTCCAAGAAAATGCTGCGGTTTTGTGAATTTATCCTGGGAATTTGCAGCGAATTTGCGCCTGGCGAATAAATTCACCCATCGCTAGATATGACTTTAAACTGTAAACAGTATGTTCAACAAACTGGCTGTTTTGAAAACACTATTTTGGTACAAGGCAATAACATTCCCCATCTCAGAGGATTTTATGGTATCATTCTTAGAAATAACATGGCAGTAAGCTTCAACTGCGAAGTCATTCATAATGTGAAACAAAACATTCTTCTTTAATTAGGACAAAGGAAAACGATTTACATAGGCAATCAGTAATATTTTCAGAAATTAGTTTGGCATTCCTATCAGTATTGTTCTTGAAACCCATACAAATGAAAGAGAAAAATATAATACAAATGGAACTATTTTTAGTCAAGCTAAAGTTGTGGGTGTTCAGCCATAGTGATTTTTTAACTTTTTAGTAATGATTCTGTAGTCTAAAATACAAGTTTTCCATATTTTCTGACCATTCTAAATTATGAAAATGAGTCAAAAAAGTAAGGTCATATATAAAGGCTACAATAAGCAGTGAACTGTAGAATAAATGGAATACATTTAGTAATATCACAGATGAAAAACAGATCAAAGAATCATCTGTAGACAGACTTGGTAACAAACACATGCTGATAGGTTAATAAATTGACAGCTTGTATAAAAGGAAGATCAAGTCAATACTTGCAAAAATAAATACGTTTTATATATAAATCATTTTCCTTGGGATTTGTCTTAATTGCAGTGAAGGGATTTTGAAACCTATCTACATATTGTTTAAGAAAAAGATTTATAGGGATAATGGGAGCAGCTTGGTAATTAATAAAATGTACCTATTTACCATTTCTTAGCAAAGACTTACTGTAGCCTCTGCATGATCATCATATACACATATATACAATGTTAATAAAAAGGTTTTCCTCCCTAGTAGGGAACAGGTGACTTGCTAAGAATGGTGGAAAACTGTCAACAGGGTGTCTTTACTGATATGGTACTCACCTCTATACTATTTTCTAATTTCTAACTTTTATTCATGAATTGCTGACACTTTATTTTTAATTGTTTGATACCATGAACACACTTTAAAATTATAACTACAGCACCAGCACCTTATTTAATTCATATAAGAACCATGAACTTTTAGATTATTCATCAATTGTGTGTAGATACATTTTATTGAAAGTCACAGCACCTAATTTATAGCACTTATGCACTTTAATCATAATTATTTGTATATAACAATCGATTGAAATACAATTAATTGTATGTTGGTGCTAAATTGATTGAGAACTAAGCATATGTTTATAATAGCACTAAGCACTTATATAATTAGATCTCAATTAATTCTAGTAAGGTAGTGTGGGTTTTTACTGCTTTTTAATTTTTTTAGTATTTTGATTTGGTACTCAAGTAAAGGAATAAGTGAAAACATTTTCTTTCTATTTTTAAAGAGCATTGATGAAAACTAGTTAAGGGGCGAATTTGCGTCGTTTCGCTTCGCCGAAAAATTCGCGTAACGGTGCCGGCGTCTCATTTTTGACGTTTTTGACGCCGGCGTCCGTTTTTTCAAAAAAAATGTTTTTTTTGACACCGGCGAATTTTTGCGGGCGTTTCGCGAATTTATTCGCTGGCGGCGAATCGAGCAAATTTGCCACGAATTCGCGCCTGGCGAATAAATTCGCCCATTACTAATTAAAACAAAATCTTGCCTCTTTCTAAATTTCTCTTAAAGTTTCCTTTTGAATATGCAGTAAATTGTGGGCCATTTATAGGAAGAAAATTAATGAGCTGAAAATAGGGTTTGGCAGAAGAGTCTGTGGGGGATCAATTCATGTCGGACAGAGCATCTGGGATTGCAAGTGAATAGAAAGCATCAGGGTGCAATGAGCAGAATGGTAGCATGGGGACTGAGCACGGGGTGAAGTGATTTAGGTTGGGGCTGTTGGTGTACAGAACAAGTAATGTAATACTATTTGGGGCACAAAAGGGCCTGGAGGGGCCTGAAACATTGCCCTTTTTGTGGATACATATGGACTTAATAAAACAGACTCCTCTGAGCAATTTAATGGTGTGCTCCTGGATGCCCTTGCGCACCAAAGGCCCTTGAGGGGTCTTCTGGTAGAGCACCCAGCACTTTTAATAAGTGATTTCTACTCAGGTAGAGCACGCCATTATTGTGCAGGTCATATAGTATGACATGAAACCTGAACCCAAAGCATTTGATATACCAGTGGGGCAACACTTCTGCAATCAAAATCACAGGCTTCGGGAGATGAAGGTCTTCATTCTAAAAGAGAACTTTAAAACTGAATCCAGATGCCTGAACCATTTACAATCCACCCTAATTACTTTTATTATCACTTTACGTTCTCTATTTGTAAATTTCTAATTTATTGCCCATGAACACATTCAATGATCCAGCAGTATATCTATGCTGTGCCTCTTCAGCTTTCATTTGTATTTTGCCTGATGAAGGGCCCTTGGTGCTCTGAAAAATTGCAATGTATTTTGTTGCCAATATAGGTATCACTTCTACAATATTTTTGTATTTGTTTTTTATTTGCCAGCATTTACAAACATTTCAAGCTACTCTTTCATAACAAAAACCTTCGCAAAAACCATGTTTGTATTGAAAAGGAAATAAAACTTCCTTTTAGACCAGGGGTACCCAACCTTTTCCTGTGAGCCAAATTCAAATGTAAAAAGAGTTGGGGAGCAACACAAGAATGGAAAATTCCCTTGGGGTGTCAAATAAGGGCTGTGATTGGCTATTTGGTAGCCCCTATGTGGACTGACAGCCTACAAGATGCTCTACATGGTACTATACTAAGGGGCAGATTTATTAAAGGGTGAATTGTCACCAGCAACAGCTTCGCCAGGCGCAAATGCGTTCAGACTATGCAAATTCACTAAAATGCAGAGTACTTCAGCAATGCGAGCATTTAAAAAGTGAGGATGTGCTAGCATTCATTTCTGCCTAGCGAAACTTTGCTAAGGATCTGGCAATCGGGTCAATTTTGCATAGCATGGAAAATTTAAAGTTGTATGGATTGTCACTAGCATTAGCCACTTCGCTCTTCAGTAAATCTGCCCCTTTTTATGCAATTAAAACTTGCTTTCAAACTTGGAATTCCAAAAAAAGCATCTGCTTTGAGGACCCTGAAAGCAACATCAAAGGGGTTGGAGAGCAACATGTTACTTATGAGCTACTGGTTGGGATCACTGTTCTAGACCATAGACCAGGGGTCCCCAACCTTTTTTACTCGTGAGCCAGATTTAAATGTAAAAAGAGTTGGAGAGCAACACAAGCATGAGAAAGTCCATGGGGATGTCAAATAAGGGCTGTGATTGGCTGTTTGGTAGCCCCTATGTGAACTGGTAGCCTACAGGAGGCTCTGTTTTCTCTGTACACCTGGTTTTTATTCAACCAAAACTTGGCTCCAAGCCTGGAATTCAAAAATAAGCTCCTGCTTTGAGGCCACTGGGAGCAACATCCAAGGGGTTGGAGAGCAACATGTTGCTCGCGAGCTACTGGTTGGGGACCACTGCCATAGACCATAGGGAAGATGCGTGATACTGCTTTTCTGTTAAAGATTAGGAGAGAAATTAAGATTGTTTTATTTTACCATTATGGATTGGCCCTGGCAATATAGATAGAAGTGACTCAGTAGTTTTCAATAGGTCAGTCCCTGGAGCCTGTTTCAAATGTACCTGGTACCAAATAGTTTCAGCTTCTCACATGCACCACAATATGGATGTGCATAGTTACCAGCTCTTAAAATTTGTCTCTCTTGTGCTTTGGTTGCTATACTTATTTAATAATGTAAGAAAAAGTCTTCTGCCACTAGGAAAGACCTCCCCATTTCTTTTTCCCAATTGAGTACATACTTAAGTTTAAAGTGATAGCTCATTAATGATTTAGCTCCAGCTGAGAAAGAATAATTAGGGGCATTGTGTGCATTGTAAGGTTTTCAAGCGGTGTCAACATTCTTGTTAAGATACTTCTTTTTAATTTATTAGGATACCAGTGATGTAATTGGGCATATTGGTACTGGCTTATGGGCTTCTGCTCTCCTTGTGGTAAAAATGAATGCAGACCTGTCAAAAACTATAACAAATGAAATGAAAAATGAAGTCTAGTTCAGAAATGTGAAAATGTGAAATTACTCTACAATCACAATATTGTGTAACCAAACAAATACATCTAATTTTTATTATTCTCATGCAGACATTCATGCAGCCTGTGTTTATTAATATGCGTCACAATATTGTAACTCATAATTCTGATAAATGTGGTCAGATGTATGAATGTATAAATGTGGTCAATGTATATTTTTTAATTACAGATAAATTAGTAGTAGTTATATTTCCATGGTCATATTCAATTTTCATGATAACCAATGCTAGGTACTATTTGCTTTTTAGCAGGTGATAAAGCTAATAAATTGCTACATTTCTCTACTTAAGAAACATATTTCAGTTCAAGGATTTTCCTTAGATGAGCTCTGTGAATGTGTCCCAAGAGTTTAAAGCTCTCACTTTTTGTTGACATATTTGCAACTGCAAAATATTTTAATTAATTGGATAAAAGTAACTCAGTTTAATTACATCTGAAAAAAGGACATGAACCTGAAGTAAAAATCAACTCATAAATGCTGAAAACTAAAGTGTTAACTGAAAAATACACACAGCTCAAATAAAAAATATTGAATATAAATGTATTCTTCAGTTAGCATGAAACTTAGTTAACTAATAAACATAATAGAATGCACTCCCATTGTGTCAAATTGTATCAGCACCTTTAATCAAAGAAATATATTGCATTTACAAATTAGCAGAAAATGACTGTTCATCAATAAAGTCTGTTAAATCTGTTACCCAACAGGATTAGTTGTGTACTGACTTTCTCAAGGGCGATCACCCTTGAGAAAGTTGGGACGCTACAAACAATAATTTTCTGCTAAAAGCAAAATTGTAAGTTCAATATATCTTTCTTTGATTAAAGGCGCTGTTTTACATGGTGGGAGTGTGCAACTTTTTTATGTTTATTTGTATACTTTTCCTGCTTAGAACCAGCAGAATAAGGAGGCAGCACCCTACTTGGAACATTTGTTGTAGTTGTCAGATTATTTGCATTTAACCATTGGAGCATCAAACATTTGTATTTGACCTTTGAAGTATTTGGACTTTATTATTCGTGTGCATTATTAGTTTCTACACATAACTACCTTAAACCAGTTAGCACCCCTTTCTCTTATATTCATCATTTATGAAACTTAAAGTGGCATAATATGTCCCTGTACATTATTTATTATCATGTTCTTTATTTCCAAAGTTGTCGATAATCTATAAAACACTCAAATTCAAGCAAGAAGAAAATATTTGCTTTACAAGGTTTCAAGGATTTATGACTAGTGATGGGCAACTTTGCGGCATTCTGCTTTGCCGAAAAATTAGCGAATTTCCCACGAAATGGTGAAAAATTTGCGAAACGGCACCTCGTTTTTGATGCCGGCATCCGTTTTTCGACACCGACGCCCGTTTTTTTACGCTGACGCCAATTTTACGCCGGCGTCAGTTTTTTTGGACGCCGGCGACAATTTTTTTTTGACGCCGGCGAACTTTCGCCAGCGAATCACGATGGCGAATCACGCAAATTCACGCCTGCCAAATAAATTCGCCCATCACTATTTATCACGCTTGTTTAGCACACAAGTAATTTTTATTACTTGTGTGTAATATTCAAATAGGCAAAATCTCTATGGTTCAAGAAACTCTGAACTTAGATTTCATATTACATGTGATATAAGAGAGCATTTAATAACAGTTTTATGAATAGTAATTTTTTGCATAAATAAAAAAATCAGGAATTGAATATTGCAAAATAATAACTGATAAGTGATAACTAAGGATTTATTGAGCACTACTGTATACAGTACAGTAAGAGGTATAGAAGAAGAGTATAGAGTTTTTTTTCCTATTGCTATTTTACATGATCATGATGTGTTTTGTAAGTTTGCAAATTTTTTCTTGGCTGAGAAAATATGGGGGTAATTAGATATGTGTACAATATGTATGAATAATCCATAGAGATGGATTTACAGATAATATATAGTTTTGTTGTTACAATGGTAATATAAAACGAGTCCTGTAATCATGTATCAAAGATGTAAGAGATACAATGTTGGAGAACTGAAAATACACCAGGAGGTGGGAACTACAAACTACTTAGGACCAAGACTGCTGTTATACAATTTTTTACTTTCTCACTGGTAGAGACTCCATGTCCATGCTTATTTGGTAGAATCAGCTCCCAAATGGTTTCAATTTGTGGGTCCTGGTGCACGTACCCTGACTGGCCACCTTCCAATCCTCTTACAAATATTGATTGAAGTACACCACCGCAAATCTTTTCTGTAGATAAAAATGCCTTTATTGGAAGACTGGTAGGACCTGGATAAGCAATGTTTCAGGCTACACAGAGCTTTTTTTCAAGCTTGACTCCATGTCCAGCCAAGAAGGGCATCCTAAATTTAAGTTGCAAAAGAAAATAGTTATTGCAAGAAAATTCAAATATACAGAAATAATAAATCAAGCAGGGTCTATTACAAAAGTGTTATGTTCACATATGAGAGTCTGCAGTCATTCTGCTAAAGCTTGCACATGTATAGCATAAGGACTGAGTTTTAAGCGGTACCATGAGCTATTCTCCCATTATTTTAACCCTTTAAGTGCCAGCAGAATTTCACATTTTGGTTACGCGAAATGCCAGCCGTTTTTAAGCATTTTGTACTTGTTCAGATTAACACGGTTTTATTGTAGGAAAACCTCGACGAAACTAGGAAAATTATATATTGTTTTTTTCGTTACAAATTGGGCTTCGACATGCAAGTGGAATTTTGTGACTTTTCAGGAGATTTAATGTATATTTTGGGTGAAATATGTAAAAAAAAAATAAAATTGTTAAAAAATTGTGTATATCTTGAGTTTTTTTTCCACAGAAAAGTTAATTTTACATGAATTTTTTTCCTGTTTCTAAAAGCCCAGATCCTGCCAAGTCCAACGATACCAAATATGTATCAGTAACCCACTTTCTTTGTCCAGGAGTAACCCCCAAACTAAAACAGCAGTTTGTATAATTTTACACCAGAACAAACTAGATAAACACACGTGACAGTTGATGCTGCATAACTTATATGTAAATCTAACTTATCCCTTCATGTTTGGTATTTATAAAAACTACAGACCTTCAGGTTTCTAGGGGTGCTGTAGTTTTCACTCAAAATTCAAACACGTTTTACCAGTGCATCATGATATTTAGAGCTTTTTTGTTGCATTTTTAGTTTTTTTCTAAAATGCAAACTAAGATGCAGGCACAAATGTAAATTTGACAAAATAACACCGTTCTAAATGCTATAACTACAGACAATTTGAAAGACAAACTTCTCTTGAATAAAACGATACCCCATATGTATGGATACACATAGAGACGCAGCCCCCAAACACCCCAAAACAGGAGCAATGCATAAGGGCAATTGCAGTTGAAAATCTGGGGGCTGCTTTCTATGTGTACTACTTGCAGTTCTTCAGTCTAAACACCCCCAAACTGTGAAATAACCCCCACAAACCATATATTTCCGAAAAGTGCACTTCTTCAGCTATTTAAAGATGCCATTCTTGCTTTTCTACATGGAAAACTGTGGGCGCAGTCATTCATAGAAGTCAGCGATTTGGTCTGAAATAAATGAAAAAAGAGTTCCAAAGTTAGATTTCTCCCTAATTTTCCATGGCAACTAACAAAAACCTGCTCAATAACAATCTGCAGGTTCCCCTGAATAGAATGATACCCCATATGTATGGATAAACATAGAGACGCAGCCCCCAAACACCCCAAAACAGGAGCAACGCATAAGGGCAATTGCAGTTGAAAATCTGGGGGCTGCGCTCTATGTGTACTACTTGTAGTTTTTCAGTCTAAACACCCCCCAAACTGTAAAATAACCCCCACAAACCATATATGTCCGAAAAGTACACTTCTTCACCTATTCAAAGATGCCATTCTTGCTTTCCTACATGGAGGATTGTGTCCGCAGTCGTTCGTAGAAGTCAGCGATTTGGTCTGAAATAAAGGAAAAAAGAGTTACAAAGTTCAATTTCTCCCTAAGTTTCCATGGCAACTAAAAAAAACCTGCTCAATGACAATCTGCAAGTTCCCCTGAATAGAACAATACCCCATATGTATGGATAAACATAGAGACGCAGCCCCCAAACACCCCAAAACAGGAGCAACGCATAAGGGCAATTGCAGTTGAAAATCTGGGGGCTGCGCTCTATGTGTACTACTTGTAGTTTTTCAGTCTAAACACCCCCCAAACTGTAAAATAACCCCCACAAACCATATATGTCCGGAAAGTACACTTCTTCACCTATTCAAAGATGCCATTCTTGCTTTTCTACATGGAGGATTGTGTCCGCAGTCGTTCGTAGAAGTCAGCGATTTGGTCTGAAATAAAGGAAAAAAGAGTTACAAAGTTCAATTTCTCCCTAAGTTTCCATGGCAACTAAAAAAAACCTGCTCAATGACAATCTGCAAGTTCTCCTGAATAGAACAATACCCCATATGTATGGATAAACATAGAGACGCAGCCCCCAAACACCCCAAAACAGGAGCAACGCATAAGGGCAAATGCAGTTGAAAATCTGGGGGCTGCGCTATATGTGTACTACTTGTAGTTTTTCAGTCTAAACACCCCCCAAACTGTAAAATAACCCCCACAAACCATATATGTCCAAAAAGTACACTTCTTCACCTATTCAAAGATGCCATTCTTGCTTTTCTACATGGAGGATTGTGTCCGCAGTCGTTCGTAGAAGTCAGCGATTTGGTCTGAAATAAAGGAAAAAAGAGTTACAAAGTTCGATTTCTCCCTAAGTTTCCATGGCAACTAAAAAAAACCTGCTCAATGACAATCTGCAAGTTCTCCTGAATAGAACAATACCCCATATGTATGGATAAACATAGAGACGCAGCCCCCAAACACCCCAAAACAGGAGCAACGCATAAGGGCAAATGCAGTTGAAAATCTGGGGGCTGCGCTCTATGTGTACTACTTGTAGTTTTTCAGTCTAAACACCCCCCAAACTGTAAAATAACCCCCACAAACCATATATGTCCGAAAAGTACACTTCTTCACCTATTCAAAGATGCCATTCTTGCTTTTCTACATGGAGGATTGTGTCCGCAGTCGTTCGTAGAAGTCAGCGATTTGGTCTGAAATAAAGGAAAAAAGAGTTACAAAGTTCGATTTCTCCCTAAGTTTCCATGGCAACTAAAAAAAACCTGCTCAATGACAATCTGCAAGTTCTCCTGAATAGAACAATACCCCATATGTATGGATAAACATAGAGACGCAGCCCCCAAACACCCCAAAACAGGAGCAACGCATAAGGGCAATTGCAGTTGAAAATCTGGGGGCTGCGCTCTATGTGTACTACTTGTAGTTTTTCAGTCTAAACACCCCCCAAACTGTAAAATAACCCCCACAAACCATATATGTCCGAAAAGTACACTTCTTCACCTATTCAAAGATGCCATTCTTGCTTTTCTACATGGAGGATTGTGTCCGCAGTCGTTCGTAGAAGTCAGCGATTTGGTCTGAAATAAAGGAAAAAAGAGTTACAAAGTTCGATTTCTCCCTAAGTTTCCATGGCAACTAAAAAAAACCTGCTCAATGACAATCTGCAGGTTCCCCTGAATAGAATGATACTCCATATGTATGGATACACATAGAGACGAAGCCACCGAACACCTCAAAACAGGCACAATGCATAATATTGGGGCTGCGAATTTATGTGCAGTTCTCAACTCTTTTCATTCTAAACTGCCCCTTACCTGTGAAATAACCCCCACAAGCCATCTATTTCCTAAAGTACACTTCTTCAGCTTTTCAAAGATGCCATTCTTTCTTTTCTACACAGAGAATTGTGGCCGCAGTTCTTTGTAGAAGACAGCGATTTGGTCTGAAATAAAGGAAAAAAGAGTTACAAAATTCGATTTCTCCCTAAGTTTCCATGGCAACTAAAAAAAACCTGCTCAATGACAATCTGCAGGTTCCCCTCAATAGAATGATACTCCATATGTATGGATACACATAGAGACACAGCCACCGAACACCTCAAAACAGGCACAATGCATAATATTGGGGCTGCGAATTTATGTGCAGTTCTCAACTCTTTTCATTCTAAACTGCCCCTTACCTGTGAAATAACCCCCACAAGCCATCTATTTCCTAAAAGTACACTTCTTCAGCTTTTCAAAGATGCCATTCTTTCTTTTCTACACAGAGAATTGTGGCCGCAGTTCTTTGTAGAAGACAGCGATTTGGTCTGAAATAAAGGAAAAAAGAGTTACAAAATTAGATTTCTCCCTAAGTTTCCATGGCAACTAAAAAAAACCTGCTCAATGACAATCTGCAGGTTCCCCTGAATAGAATGATACTCCATATGTATGGATACACATAGAGACACAGCCACCGAACACCTCAAAACAGGCACAATGCATAATATTGGGGCTGCGAATTTATGTGCAGTTCTCAACTCTTTTCATTCTAAACTGCCCCTTACCTGTGAAATAACCCCCACAAGCCATCTATTTCCTAAAAGTACACTTCTTCAGCTTTTCAAAGATGCCATTCTTTCTTTTCTACACAGAGAATTGTGGCCGCAGTTCTTTGTAGAAGACAGCGATTTGGTCTGAAATAAAGGAAAAAAGAGTTGCAAAATTAGATTTCTCCCTAAGTTTCCATGACAACTAACAAAAACCTGCTCAATGACAATCTGCAAGTTCCCCTGAATAAAACGATACCCCATATGTATGGATACACATAGAGACACAGCCACCCAACACCCCAACACAGGCACAATGCATAATATTGGGGCTCTGAAGTTATGTGCATGCATCCATATTTTATCCTAAACTGTCCCTTACCAATAAAATAACCCCCACAAACTATAGATTTCTTGAAAATAAACACCTTCAACTATTCAGAGATGCCATTCCTGCTTTACTACGCGGATAATTGTGGCCACAATCCTTTATAGAACTCAGTGCTTTGGTCTGAAATAAAGGAAAAGACAATTTACAAAGTTAGATTTATACCCAATAATTTTGGGACCAGGCCCGGACTGGCAATCTGTGGGTTCTGGCAAATGCCAGAGGGGCTGCTGTATGGTTCCATAGAAAGTTACCATATAGTGGGCTGGTAGGAGGCTGTGTGGGCTGGTAGGGGGCTGTTTGGGCCTCTGTGTACTTGGAATGGCAGGGCCTATTTTGACTCCCAGTCCAGGCCTGTTTGGGACTACTCTTATGGATCTGCATCTGGGCCCCACTACCCCAAAAATATATTTCACTCACCCTTTTCGATTTAGTGGAGCGTCCGAGTTTCATCTGTCCTGTTGTGCAACGATACCAATTTATTTGCTTCTTCCTACACTTTCACCAATGACAAAATCTGTACCACATTTGCAAATATATTTACCAACAGAATCCATAGTACATTTGACCCATAAATTATGCAAGTGTCCTAAGAAGTGCACACCAGAAGTTTGTAAAAAAGCTGGTGCCCTACTGGTGGCAGACATGGCACGTGATAAAAGTACTATTCCTATTCAGAGAGCCACTGCAACTTGTCTAACCTAAATACTGCATAAATATTCAATGTGCGCTATAAGTACAAAAAAAATGAATTGTTCCAACCACAACTTTTCGGTAAAAAAATTCTGAATGCCTACACTATAAACAATTCTAAATGGAAGACCATAGTGTTCCGCCACCCTGTGCTCAAAAACCTTTACTATACAAGAAAACTGAAGACATGCTACCCACAAATCCAGAGATGCCTAAATCTACAAAAACAAATGCAAATGTTGCCCAGAAATACAGACAAAACTATAGATAAATGCGCTGAGAGGAGCTTTTGAGGTGCCAGTAAAAAAAAAAAAAGACTTGTGGCATCAGCATTAGAGATGCACATCATCCCATGTATTCATCACGCACCACAAGTTCTATCGTGCGCCCTCTCGACCAACCAGCACCTCAGTTTGCTATAGCACCAGCGCAATACATATGCTATCCATAAAACTACAACTGACCTAAAGCACCGTAGCTCAACACAAAAGCTGAATGCATAGACTAAGAACAAACCTACATACAATTATCTATAACCTAGTTATAAGCCAAGTAGGTACCTGCCAAAATGTTAAATCTCAATGGGGGGCTTGAATCTGAAAAACCACTGCACAAAACAAAAGAAAGGCACATCATTTTGCCAGCACATATAACCAGTTATTGCTAGCTCATGCATAAAAACCTAGAGTGTGAAATGTTAGATCTCAATGGGGGCTTGAATCCAAAAAACCACTGCACAAAACACAAAAAAGCGCATCATTCTGCCAGCACACCTAACCAGTTATCGCTAGCGTGTGCATAAAAACCTAGAGCGTAAAATGTTAGATCTCAATAAGGGGCTTGAACCTGAAAATAAAGAACAAAGAAGGACCGCTACTGCTCACCGCTCTTGCCTATATCCAGGTGCTCAGTCAAACAGTGTCCCCATTGTGGACGCTACAAAACTCGACAGACAGACGGCACTTCTGGAATAGGTTTATTGGGGTTGGCTGTAAAAACCTAACGCATTTCGGGAGTAGATCCCTTAGTCATAGGACCTATGACTAAGGGATCTACTCCCGAAACACGTTCGGTTTTTACAGCAGCAACCCCAATAAACCTATTCCAGAAGTGCTGTCTGTCTGCCGAGTCTTGAACCTGAAAAACCACTGCACAAAATACAAAAGAAAAAGCACATTGTTTTGCCAGCACACCTAACCAGTTATTGCTAGCGTGTGAATAGACACCTAGTGTGTGAAATGTTATATCTCAAAAGGGGCTTGAACCTGAAAAACCACTGAAAAACCACTGCACAATCACAACTTCAAAAAAAACACGAAATAAAAAGCATCACTTTGCCAGCATGTGCATAAAAACAGAGCATGCCAAGTTTACTACATCCTTTTACCACCAACAAACCCAGAGAACCCTAACCTACCAACACAACTCAAGTCCTCTCGTAGTGTACCACAGTGTGGTACACCTCAAAACAGGGTTGGAAACACAAAGCAGGCTTGCTAGGACACTTGGGACAAAAATATCGCACATCTTTTCGAACACCCCAGGAACGGCAAACCTTACAAGTTCTCTGGGCATATCTTTTATTAGGAGTTGGTGGAATTTGTGCAATGAAATGCTTACCCACCATTCGGGCAACATTGTCATTGCCAGGCATTTCTGGAACCTCCTGTACATCACCAAACAAAAGGGCAGGGAGCAGTTGCAGCAGATAATTGTATAAAGACAATTTTGGGCCTGGTACTGCCGCCTTGTAAACGACATAGGAATTATAAAGGGCCATTTGAATCATGTAAATTGCTGCTTTTTTGTACCAGGCCCTGGTTTTTCTGGTGGCGTCATAGTAAGTTTGAATTTGGTCTGTTTTATCAACGCCACCCATATGCTTACTATATTCTTTACAACAGAGTGGCTTTGATTTTGCGGGCCTGCCACGTCTGTGTTGGACAACTACACTCTCATTGTGGATAGTAGTAAGCATACAAACATTTTTTGTGTCTGCAAATTTTAGTGCCAGGAGCTCATCACTTCTAAGAGCATATACTTCTCCACGTTTTAATTTCTTTTGCACCAGTTCCTTAGGCAGTCCTTTGCGGTTTTGCCTAACGGTGCCACAGGCTGGGGTGTCCAACCAGTAAAGGGTTCTAAATAAGGGGATGCTAGTGTAAAAGTTATCCACGTATAAGTGGTAACCTCGGCCCAACAGTGGAGATATGAGCTCCCAGACAATTTTACCACTGGCAGTCAAATCAAGGGGACAACCGGGGGGGTCCAAATTAGTGTCCTTTCCCTCATAGAACATGAAAGAATTAGTATAGCCCGTGTTGCTTTCACAGAGTTTGTAAAATTTCATCCCATAGCGAGAACGCTTACTAGGGATGTATTGGCGGAATCTTAGGCGCCCTTTGAAGAGCAAAAGGGATTCGTCCACACATATATTTTGGGAGGGGGTGTAGACCTCTGTGAAGCGCTGAGACAGGCTATCTATAAGGGGCCTCAATTTGTAAAGCCTGTCGTGACCGGGCTCATTAGGGGGAACAGCCGCTGCGTTGTTGCTAAAATGAAGAAACCGCAGTAAAATTTGGTAGCGGTTTCTTGGCATAACGGCTGAAAAAAGAGGGATGGAAAGGACTGTAGTGGTATCCCAGTATGAAGCTAAGGTATTGCGTTCTACGAGTCCCATTGCCAATGTGAGCGCCAGGAATCTTTTGATTTCATTTACAGTAGTGGGATACCACGCCTGGGCTCTTGAATACCCTGGTAAAGGGTGGCTGGCAAGATACTGCTCAGCGTATAAATTTGTGTAGTGGACCATGTCCTGTAGGATGGCCTCTGTGATAAAAAGATTGAAGAAATCTATGATTTGAAAGTTAGTGGTGTCCACCTTGACGCCCGCGACTGCAGTGAATGGGGGAATTTCGGGGGCATAATTACAGGGAGGCCCCCACATAGGCGCTCCAACTGCTGCATCATCACTACCCTCACCCTCTTCTACCTCCATGGGTGCATCTGGCACACTGCCACCAGCCTCTGCCTCTTCCTCTGCTTCTTCAGCAGTAAGCGTGCCGCCACTACTAGCCTCTGCGCTAATAGTGCTGCTATCACCAATCTCTGATTCCTCACTAGAGTCATCAGATGGGACATACTCAGAATCGGAATTGCTAAATTCCTCTGAGCTGGAGTCCTCGCAATACCTAGCCGCTTCCTCAGCGGTATAAAACCGTTTGGCCATTGTGCCAGAAATTTACAGACAACTACAAAGCTAAGAATCAATAGGCAAGTCAAACAAATAAAAAAAAAGCTAATACAATCAACCACAAGAAAAAAAAAAAAAAGCAAGCCAGCAAGATGACTGAGACCCCTGCTAATATAAACAACCAGAAGAAAAAAAAAAGCAAGGCTGCAAGATATGACCAACAGTTAACCCCTGCTAACAGAAACAACCAGAAGAAAAAAAAAAGCAAGGCTGCAAGATCTGACCAAAAGTTAACCCCTGCTAGTATAAACAACCAGAATAAAAAAAAAAAGCAAGGCTGCAAGATATGACCAAAAGTTAACCCCTGCTAACAGAAACAACCAGAAGAAGAAAAAAAAGCAAGGCAGCAAGATATGACCAAAAGTTAACCCCTGCTAATATAAACAACCAGAAGAAAAAAAAAAAGCAAGGCTGCAAGATATGACCAACAGTTAACCCCTGCTAACAGAAACAACCAGAAGAAGAAAAAAAAGCAAGGCAGCAAGATATGACCAACAGAAAAAACCTTGAGCTTGAACAAATGAACCCTTATGGAATGCTATGGAATAAAGATATGACACAGTTTACAATCCACGTAATCCCTGACTTTCTGGAACAATCACCTAAAATCAGAAAACAGAATAAGACCACTAAATGGTGTCACAGCAAAGGGAACTTTCTTTTGGGGCACTAAACAAGCAATAAAGTGTGCAATAAACAGTGCAAAGAAAACTCCTGAAAAAATCACTAAAATGCAACACTACTCAAAGCAATAAAAGAACAGCGAATACACTAAAATCAGCGGTCAAGGGTCCTAGATTCACTAGTGTCCTACAAAGGGAACTTTTTCGGGGGAACTAAGCAAGCAGTAAAAACAGCTAAAGCAATAAAAAAAACTGTTATTGGAGTGAAATTGGTGGTCAGAACTATAGATCCACCAGCGTCACTGCAAATGGAAAGTTTTTTGGGGAACTAAACTAGCAGCAAAGAACAATGCAAAGGGTAAACGTAATAAAACCACCAAAAGCAATACAATGAACAGTTATTTGGGTAGGGGAAACTTTTCTAGAAAACTAAACCAGCAGTAAAGAAAAATATAAAGAATAAACGTAATAAAATCACTAAAAACAATAAAATGAAGTTATTGGAGTGAAATCGGTGGTCAGAAATCTAGATCCACCAGCGTCACTGCAAACAGAAACGGATGAGAACAAAACAAGTAATAGCGCAATAAAAGTGCAATAAAATCACAAACCAATGATGAAAATGGCCAAAAAACAGTAAAATGCAATCAAATCAGAGCAGAAATAAAGTTTGAGCAACAAATAAAGACAAATGACTAAAGAAAGCAAAGTAAAAAATAAGTAGAGATAAAAAGTAAGAAAGTAAGTGTGTAAGTGTGAGTGTGTGTGTGTGAGTGTGTGTGTGTGTGTGAGTGTGTGAGTGTGTGAGTGTGAGTGTGAGC
This sequence comes from Xenopus laevis, assembly GCF_017654675.1. Taxonomy (NCBI): domain Eukaryota; kingdom Metazoa; phylum Chordata; class Amphibia; order Anura; family Pipidae; genus Xenopus; species Xenopus laevis. The sequence goes on along the minus strand of NC_054381.1, from coordinate 85,113,955 downwards.
TTGGCAAAGTTGCCTGTAAGTGTGCTAAGGCCAAAGACAGAAGGAAAAAAAAGAAAAAAAAAGATTTATTTTTTTAGAGAGAATATGTAAAATAAAGGGTGTAGAGAGGTGCAGTTCAGCTCACAATGTTGAATCCAGGCAATCCAGGCGACCAATCCAGCGATCAAAGCTCAGACAGGCAGCAGGGGGTACTCCAGCAACCAAAAGTGCGCAGCAGGAGGGAAGGTGTGTCAGTTGGGGGGAGTTATTTATAGGGGGAGCAGTGGAGACGTCATCAGTGTGCTCCTCGTGGTCTCCACTGCTCCCATTGGCTGCCTGCGACGATCGACGGAGGGATCCGGTAAGTGGACCGCCTCTGCTCGTTGCGTAAGGGGATCTGAGCCTCTTAGAAGCGATGCGCCGGCTTTTTGTGCGCATCGCTTACTGCGCTGGGGGAAATGCTGCAGAACGTAGAATCTACGTTCTGTGGCATTTCAAGTTACTTTGCCTCAGAACGTAGATTCTACGTTCTGTGGCACTTAAAGGGTTAATATTATATGTTTCACAACTTCTCTATTTTACCATACAGTATTGGCTATAAGAAATTTATACTTTGTAGATTTATCGGTCCATTTGGTAGTCACACTTAGCAAAAGAGAATGTTTTTTTAGATGCACCTTTCAGGTATTAAGGGGTTTCCTTACATGTGCCCAATAGGATTACCTTATTCTTCTTTTCTTTTGCTAAGCAGCAGTGGCATAACTACCAGGGGAGCAGGGGGTATGATTGGGCCAGGGCCCGGACCCCCTCAGGGCCCCCTGGCAGCTCATGCGACACTGACTTCAACTGAGCTCCGGGTGTACAGAGGGGGGCCCAGCTGCACGTCCCGTGCCAGGGCCCGCACCCCTCTAGTTACGTTACTGCTAAGCAGATCTGTCGAACAGAGCATCCCAGTCACTGATATATCAGCTGTAGTGCTGAATAAATCTCTGGTGCTTGCTGTTGGTAAATGAGTCCTAAAATCGCTTTCTCTTTCTTATACATGTGTATATGTTTTTGAATCATTTCTAATAGCTAAAATCATAGTTATTTCATATAAAACATAATTAACCAATAAATATGATGAAAATCTTATTCTGCAAAAGAAGATATGTCATATGTTTAGCAATCATGTCATTTAGTGACTTAGTATGAAGTTGAAAGATAAATAAAAAGCTTATTAAACTTTGGAAATTTGCAAGGTATGGTGAATTGTCCTAATTTGTGTGTAAAACAAATACGTTATTGCAAATGCAATACAATTAGCTTTCACTACTAATTGAGAAATAATTGGCTACAGTAATTGAAGTGATTCCCTAATTTAATTGATAAGAGGAATCTTGGAATAAGTAAGTGATTACATGCCTCATTAGATTAGAGTTATATGACATTTGTAATTGTATGAACAATACATATACTGTACATTGTTACAACCCATAGAAAATGATAAGCCATTAGGGTTGACTTGTTTATCCCTTTGTATGCCAGCAATGCACTTTTTCTTCAAATGTGTGACTTGCACAGAATACTAAATGGGTCTCTTACTATGACCCCAGGCAGAGCACTAAAGGGTGCAAGGGCAAACCTCTTAGTACATATACACAGATGCAGAGAGTACTTCTGCTCAGGGACTGTCTGTGGTCTGCACCTTGCATTGGATAAACAAAATTGATGCAGATTGCAGTGCTGTCAGGCCCAGGGAAGCCCTGTTTTTACCAACTGCCATAGTACAATTAGTACAATTCTCTGTACCTTGTGCTGATGATCGCTTCTGAATGACACACATGAAGGAGCATGGGCAGTATTAAGGAGAGGGTACATGTGTGTTCCTCACCCTGCTCGACATGAATACAGCCCAGCTGAATAACTAGACCTGAGGCCAGGGTGCAAAGAATAGGACAGGATGGAAAAGTGCAAAAAACATGGCAGTGCACTGCCCTTTGTAAATAACCTCCATAGTGGATAACTATTTTGGATGTCTAGTGATCATAATACATTAAACTAATATGGGGCATAAGTACTAAAAATGCAAAATCATTTTGGATGATTCCCCCCCCCCCCAAGTTTCATTAATTTCACTCCCTGATAGAAATGTTTAATCTAAAGGAAACTGCAAACATTTTTTTAAGCAAAGACACATTGCAGCCTTGTGCATTTTATGCACTGAGCGCTAAATCATAGGCTGGGCCACTCTCATGGGATCTGTGAGTGCCTGCTGTACATCCATGATATGATTATTCTGCTCAAGCTGTAGGTCTGGGATATAGACCTCACATGGCTACTGATCAGTTGAAAAGCAAAGGACTAAGTACAGACTCTCTTGGTAATCTATCTTTTAGCCAGTTTTTTATCCAAGTACAAACAGATAGAGAGAAGGAAAGATAGACCCATAACTGCACATCCCACCATCATTATGTATGTATTATGTAGCACTGAAAACATAACTTTTATTGCGAGTCAATTAATTAAAAACTAGGTATGTCCACAAAGAAAAGGTTAAAACGAACAAGGTAGCGGCATTGATAGAACCCACTCTGGGACACATGTGGTTAGCAGCTAACCAGGGCAGGAAAGCTAACAGATAGTGTAGTGATTTTTCTGCCTCCGAAATATCAGTGGATGAGGTTCCTCCCACTCTACTAACACCAAAGCATCTGATTTTTTGGGGGAATAGAAAGCAAAAGAGGATCAGAAGAAGGGGGAAGAGAGCTCAGAAACCAAGAAAACCAAGCTTACCCACACCAGCATTATTGGAAACAGGGGAAGAACAGAAAGAGAAGAGCTCAGAATTATTGAATATTACTAATCTCAGTGAGCATATTCTGTCAGACACTCAGATTGAGGTTTTTAGCTAAGGGATTATCATTTTCTCTGAGTCATGATGTAAATCCTTTTATTCTCTTTTTATTTTGTCATAAGTTATTACTAAAAAATACATTTTAATAAAGATGACATGTGTGGCAATCACTACATTGCTAATCCTTTTATGACAATGTTAAATCCACAAAATCCACATTATTTAACATATTCTTCAACTACACCCACTACAGACATTGTTTGATCAAACCATTTTAGATCTTCATGAGTTATTGGTTGAATTGACTGCAAAGGATCAGGTATTTAAAACCAAAAGTTATTTTATGCCTCCCAGAAATACTAGCTTTCCAGTAGTCCTATATGGTGAATTAGTAATGAGGGACTAAACATGACAAACTAGCTTTACAACAAATTTCATCATGTGATGATGTTGTGATAAAACCCTCAGATAAAGGAGGTAACATAGTTATCTGGCCACAAGTGATGTATCTCACAGAAGCCCTTAAAGGGATACTGTCATGGAAAAACATTTTTTTTTCCAAAATGCATCAGTTAATAGTGCTGCTCCAGCAGAATTCTGCACTGAAATCCATTTCTCAAAAGAGCAAACAGATTTTTTTATATTCAATTTTGAAATCTGACAAATCTGGAGCAGCACTATTAACTGATTCATTTTGAAATTTTTTTTTTCCCATGACAGTATCCCTTTAAACAACTTAATGATCCCCTTTGTTATTATATATTACCTGGAGACTCAACAGTGGATTTTAGAATTAAATACAATGCTCTTATTAATGATGGGTTTCAAACAGGTCTAATTGGTAAGGGTGGATGTAAGGCAAGTCTGAATGAAATATCTGTTACATCGAAGGTGTATAAGAATATATCTAAGCTCCCGGGATGCTCAATTGTGTCAGGGAATGGCAATCTGTGCGAAAAAGCCAGCCAATACTGTATATTGTAGGCATACACCGAATCCAGGATTCGGTTCGTGATTCGGCCAGGATTCCGCCTTTTTAAGCAGGATTCGGATTCGGCCGAATCCTTCTGCCTGCCCGAGCCGAGTCCTAATTTGCATATGTAGATTAGGGACGGGGAGGGAATCTTTCGCAAAGGATTCGGGGTTTCGGCCGAATCCAAAAAAGTGGGTTCGGTGCATCCCTAGTATATTGACTCCAAGTTACGTAAATTTGTGATCAATCTCCCATCATATATCAGGGACCTTGCACAAGATACAACATGTTTGAGCTGATTCTGGTACTTTTCTAGTGGGATGTGATGTATATTATCATTATATTCCTCAATCTCGTATAGACAGGGTTTACGAACAATAAGGTTTTTAATGGAATTGTGGGACTGGGATGCTCAATACATAGATTTCATGTCTGATTTAACAGAATTTTGTTTAAACCATAATTATTTTGTGTGTTCACAAAAAATTCTATTTACAAGTGATGGGAGTAGCGATGGGTGCAGCATTTGCACCTACATATGCCATCATATTCATGGGATAGAGAGAGGCGAATTTTGTTTTTGGTGATCATATGTCCCAGTATACCCAATATGTATCTTTCTGGCTCCGATATATTGATGGCTTGATACTTCTATGGACTGGTGATCAGTAGTGATGGGCGAATTTATTCGCCAGGTGCAAATATGTGTTGAATTTCCAAGTTTTGCCGCAGCGAATAACCTTGCCGGCAAATTTTCGCTGGCGTCAAAATTTTTTATGCCCGCGACAATAAAAGGTGCCCATTGACTTTAATATGAGTCATGATTGTTGCCGGTGTTGGAATTGCCACCGTGTAAAAGAAATTACCCCAGCGGCAAAATTTGTGTTTTGGGAATTTTTCACCATTTCTGGGTTATGCAGGAAATTCATGAATTTTTTTGCTGAACCTAAATGGGAGAAATTCGCCCATCACTAGTGATCAGTGTTGTTTGGAGGAATTCTTACATGTGCTTAATGACAATGATTTGAATATCAGGATGGCACCGTTTTATTAGTACATTTTGCTATCAATGGCAATCCATTAATTCATACTCAATAAACATTGGCATATCTTACATCTCTACATCTTAGCAACTGTGTTGGGCTCACGCCCACTGACATGTTGTAGAAGAGCACCTAATTTAAGGGATAAACTAGTGAGAAGTAATTTCTCTAAACAACAAAGTCAACCTACACAAATGGGTACCTTCTGCAGACCATGTATATATATATATATATATATATATATATATATATATATATATATATATATATATATATATATATATATATATATATATATATATATATATATATATATATATATATATAACAAACAGGGGAAAGTTGTGCTCACCACTAGTTTTTAAAATCATTAGGCGGGGGTGCAATGAGGGTGTGACCACAAAATACATATAGACAAATACAAGATTCCTCTGCACTCAACCCATTATCAATATATTTAAGACAGCGACATTTTGTGCATACTGCTACTGAAAAATGCCTTACCCTTTAAACAAAACAGGGATTGTTTGTCCATATATTGCAATATATTTAAGCTGGCCAACTACGTCAAAGTCATCCCATATCTGGCCAGTCCTATGCTCAATTTTCATCTGATTCATTAAGAATTCTATGGTTTAATTATACATTTTATAAAAGGGACGAATACGTTTTACCTGCAACTTACTAGCTGCTTTCAAAGTAAAACTCCCAAACTTGGCTGCCCTTTTATTAGACACCAGTGGGATCACCTGACTATAGTTGGAGGGGGTGGGAGCTACAACATGGAGCTGGTCACTGCTCTTGTATAACTATAACAAACAGGGGAAAATTGTGCTCACCACTAGTTTTTAAAATCATTAGGCGGGGGTGCAATGAGGGTGTGACCACAAAATACATATAGACAAATACAAGATTCCTCTGCACTCAACCCATTATCAATATATTTAAGACAGCGACATTTTGTGCATACTGCTACTGAAAAATGCCTTACCCTTTAAACAAAACAGGGATTGTTTGTCCATATATTGCAATATATTTAAGCTGGCCAACTACGTCAAAGTCATCCCATATCTGGCCAGTCCTATGCTCAATTTTCATCTGATTCATTAAGAATTCTATGGTTTAATTATACATTTTATAAAAGGGACGAATTTTTCAGTAGCAGTATGCACAAAATGTCGCTGTCTTAAATATATTGATAATGGGTTGAGTGCAGAGGAATCTTGTATTTGTCTATATGTATTTTGTGGTCACACCCTCATTGCACCCCCGCCTAATGATTTTAAAAACTAGTGGTGAGCACAACTTTCCCCTGTTTGTTATAGTTATACAAGAGCAGTGACCAGCTCCATGTTGTAGCTCCCACCCCCTCCAACTATAGTCAGGTGATCCCACTGGTGTCTAATAAAAGGGCAGCCAAGTTTGGGAGTTTTACTTTGAAAGCAGCTAGTAAGTTGCAGGTAAAACGTATTCGTCCCTTTTATAAAATGTATAATTAAACCATAGAATTCTTAATGAATCAGATGAAAATTGAGCATAGGACTGGCCAGATATGGGATGACTTTGACGTAGTTGGCCAGCTTAAATATATTGCAATATATGGACAAACAATCCCTGTTTTGTTTAAAGGGTAAGGCATTTTTCAGTAGCAGTATGCACAAAATGTCGCTGTCTTAAATATATTGATAATGGGTTGAGTGCAGAGGAATCTTGTATTTGTCTATATGTATTTTGTGGTCACACCCTCATTGCACCCCCGCCTAATGATTTTAAAAACTAGTGGTGAGCACAACTTTCCCCTGTTTGTTATAGTTATACAAGAGCAGTGACCAGCTCCATGTTGTAGCTCCCACCCCCTCCAACTATAGTCAGGTGATCCCACTGGTGTCTAATAAAAGGGCAGCCAAGTTTGGGAGTTTTACTTTGAAAGCAGCTAGTAAGTTGCAGGTAAAACGTATTCGTCCCTTTTATAAAATGTATAATTAAACCATAGAATTCTTAATGAATCAGATGAAAATTGAGCATAGGACTGGCCAGATATGGGATGACTTTGACGTAGTTGGCCAGCTTAAATATATTGCAATATATGGACAAACAATCCCTGTTTTGTTTAAAGGGTAAGGCATTTTTCAGTAGCAGTATGCACAAAATGTCGCTGTCTTAAATATATTGATAATGGGTTGAGTGCAGAGGAATCTTGTATTTGTCTATATGTATTTTGTGGTCACACCCTCATTGCACCCCCGCCTAATGATTTTAAAAACTAGTGGTGAGCACAACTTTCCCCTGTTTGTTATAGTTATACAAGAGCAGTGACCAGCTCCATGTTGTAGCTCCCACCCCCTCCAACTATAGTCAGGTGATCCCACTGGTGTCTAATAAAAGGGCAGCCAAGTTTGGGAGTTTTACTTTGAAAGCAGCTAGTAAGTTGCAGGTAAAACGTATTCGTCCCTTTTATAAAATGTATAATTAAACCATAGAATTCTTAATGAATCAGATGAAAATTGAGCATAGGACTGGCCAGATATGGGATGACTTTGACGTAGTTGGCCAGCTTAAATATATTGCAATATATGGACAAACAATCCCTGTTTTGTTTAAAGGGTAAGGCATTTTTCAGTAGCAGTATGCACAAAATGTCGCTGTCTTAAATATATTGATAATGGGTTGAGTGCAGAGGAATCTTGTATTTGTCTATATGTATTTTGTGGTCACACCCTCATTGCACCCCCGCCTAATGATTTTAAAAACTAGTGGTGAGCACAATTTTCCCCTGTTTGTTATAGTTATACAAGAGCAGTGACCAGCTCCATGTTGTAGCTCCCACCCCCTCCAACTATAGTCAGGTGATCCCACTGGTGTCTAATAAAAGGGCAGCCAAGTTTGGGAGTTTTACTTTGAAAGCAGCTAGTAAGTTGCAGGTAAAACGTATTCGTCCCTTTTATAAAATGTATAATTAAACCATAGAATTCTTAATGAATCAGATGAAAATTGAGCATAGGACTGGCCAGATATGGGATGACTTTGACGTAGTTGGCCAGCTTAAATATATTGCAATATATGGACAAACAATCCCTGTTTTGTTTAAAGGGTAAGGCATTTTTCAGTAGCAGTATGCACAAAATGTCGCTGTCTTAAATATATTGATAATGGGTTGAGTGCAGAGGAATCTTGTATTTGTCTATATGTATTTTGTGGTCACACCCTCATTGCACCCCCGCCTAATGATTTTAAAAACTAGTGGTGAGCACAACTTTCCCCTGTTTGTTATAGTTATACAAGAGCAGTGACCAGCTCCATGTTGTAGCTCCCACCCCCTCCAACTATAGTCAGGTGATCCCACTGGTGTCTAATAAAAGGGCAGCCAAGTTTGGGAGTTTTACTTTGAAAGCAGCTAGTAAGTTGCAGGTAAAACGTATTCGTCCCTTTTATAAAATGTATAATTAAACCATAGAATTCTTAATGAATCAGATGAAAATTGAGCATAGGACTGGCCAGATATGGGATGACTTTGACGTAGTTGGCCAGCTTAAATATATTGCAATATATGGACAAACAATCCCTGTTTTGTTTAAAGGGTAAGGCATTTTTCAGTAGCAGTATGCACAAAATGTCGCTGTCTTAAATATATTGATAATGGGTTGAGTGCAGAGGAATCTTGTATTTGTCTATATATATATATATATATATATATATATATATATATATATATATATATATATATATATATATATAATGGTTCCTTGATTGTGTGTGTGTGTGTATATATATATAGGTTTTGCGTGCCAAGCACGTATGCCATACATTCTGGCAGGCAGGGGCTTTAACTGGCAAGCATGTACCTAGTACCCAGTAATGTGAATCGGCAGTGGAGAAAATTAATTTGCACTATTTTTATTTGGGGTCCGCACATGCCTGCTACTTTGGTATATCTATGCATTCTGGGCATCAAACTGTTCATTTGACCCTTGGTGTCAATATTTAGGGTGTTTTCCAGTTGTATGTAAGAAATTGGGTGAAATTAATGTGGCCAATTGCAATATTTTTAGGTGATTTTCAGAAATGTCATAAAAATAGCTGCTTTAGTTTATCCCTGCATATTAGGCATCAAACTGTTCAGGTGACCTTTGGTGTCAATATCTAGGGTGTTTTACAATTGTATGTAAGAAATTAGGTGATTGGCCAATTGCAATATTGAGAAAAAAATGTAAAAATAGCTGTCTTTATTGCCAAATTTAGGAAAGGTTTGCGGCTTGGTGCCTTGGAGTAGAAAGATGTTCATACCCAATTTGGATTCAGGGAATGTGTACTTTCCGAAAATATATGGTTTACTGGGGTGAACGTATTTTTTCTACCTTTACATTGTCTTATTTAATTGTACTATTGCAAATGTACATATGATGCATAATAATGTACCCTGTCTCTAGTTACCAGTAGGGTAGGGCTCCAGAGAAGAGGGACACTAATTATGTATGTCTTGGTTGAGGATTCATTCATTTATGCTACTTTAGAGAGCATTTAGTTTCATTCATTCATTTTCTGTTCAGGCATCACATTTTTAAGGGAATATACATATGAAATCCCTTTGATTACAGTGTACTAAAATCACAAAGCCTACAGTAATCTTAACATTAGATAATAGTAAGATCACTGATGTAGCACTGGTAGAGTGTACTTATTTTGCTATTTAACTTGGGGTTTTTGTAAACAATTATTAATGCAATGTGCTTTTGTTTATTTTGACACACATGCTGATCTTGTCCAGCACTCAAGCCTTCCACTTGAGAAACATTACTGTCAATACATTCTGTAATATACTGTATACAGGCAGTGCCCATTTTGTAAACATGTTGTAGTGAAATGCTTTTGTGGAACAAAACTTATTTTTAATAAAATGTCTGGCCAAGTGACAAACTACTCTTTCTTTCTACTTTTAGATGCATTTTAGTCTAATCAGATGGAATGTCAAAAAGGAGAAAAAATGAAACATGGTATTATCCTTTAAATCCTAAACGAATTTCTCAAAATAGAAATGAGAAGGTAAAGCAATGGCAGCTGCATATTTTGTTATGAATGATGAACATCCAAGCTCCTAAAATTTCATTTATTTTCAGAATCACATACCATACTCAATATCCTTCAAATTAAAGCAAGGCACATAAACCAGAGAACTTTGTTCTGTACATATTCTGGACGAAATATCACACAAACTCATTAGTGATCCGTTTTTTTTGTTCCCGATATTTCATTATACATTAACTTGTTATCCATGCTTTATATGAATGCAAATGTTTTTATTCTGCATGCTGAAAAGATTTTAGATATAGACACAACTCTGTGCTATTTAAAATTAGTGAACTCTTAATATAAATTATTATAATTTTGAATGTTACCATCTACATGTACTGTATATTATTCAGGTAAGACATTTTTGTAGTTTTGTCATATATAATTATTGTGGTTAATAGATGGTTAAACAACCAGTGGAAAGGAAAGGGGTGTTTACTTACTTACACAGGCTCAAGCTTGGGAGCCCTAAAGAGTGCTAAATTACATTAATCCATGGAGCTGTTGCAACTATGGCATTGGTGGTGCAAGATTAGATTTGCACCAAATGTTGGGTTAAAAAGCTGGTTCCAGGTACAGAGCACAGTGCAGCTGGATGTAAGGGAGCCCTAAACTTAACACCTGTCACAGGCAGGTGGTATGCACAAGGCTCTCTGGTGTGTTGTAGTCCCACATTGTTTTGTAGCTTGTAAGTTGCAAGTTAGGAGGTTTTCCAGTGGCCACATACATGTTTCCACCTACCACTTCCTCTGGATAAATGCACAACCTCCCTTGCTGTGATGAGCAGTATTTTTTCATCTAAGTCTAAAAGATGCCTCTCAGGGAGAAATGTGACCAAAATGTGAAAAACGGCAGGAACTAAAAAAGACCTTGCCACTTACAATCTAAGTTACAAGTGTGTAGGAGACAAAATATGTGAGGATTCTTATCAGGTGGCAGCACCTTATAATATATCATTTGGAATGAATGGTGTGTTAAAATACATGATGATAAGCTTTGCTAGGGTGTATTTTTAGAGATTGGAAGAAAGTCTGATTGAATATGAAAACGAATTCAAGAGAAGTACAATTCTTGCAAAGAAAAGGTATGATGAAAAAGTAATAATAGTAGATTGTTGGAAAACTACAGTATATTGAACTGTTGGAGAAAACTTCTCAAATATAAGTATTGTGGACAACACTGAAACCAAGAGTCAGTTGTTTAAATGTTTTTTTCTGAATGGCAGTAGAAGCCAATGAAGAGAATTATTAAGTGAAATATTAAACACAGAGTGGTTGGCTGATGTCTAGTAGTAGCATGCATTATACTACAATGTTAACAGTGAAGGAACAAATCATTCAGAGAGAGTTAATACAAACTCTGATATTATATGATGCAGGGTTATATTTTAAAAGTATGCTGTTGGTGAAAGTAATATTTATTGATTGGATAGAATTATAACGCCAGGCCTTGGGATTGAGGGGCAATATTTGAGTCATTAATGTTAAGATAGTACACAGGGCTCAAGATGTCCCAGATGTCAGGAGAAGGGGAGTCAAAAGTAATCAATGATATCAAAGATGTTGTAAGATTAAAACACATTAATATTAAGATGAAGTGGGTTTTTTTCATGTTTGCAGTTAGTAGGTCATTGGTAGGTCATGTTAGAGCATATTTGGTGGAATGTAGCAGCCAAAATGATCAAGCTTACTGGAATCAGTCCAGTGTTGAGGTGTTCAGAAATGAAGGGAAGCAACAAATGGAGTGCAGTTTGTCAATATTGGATGAATTCATTTATGTTTTTTTAGTAGTAAGTTCAATAAACTGTGTCTTCAGTCACCAGCATCAAAATGATGATTGGTAGCAGAATATAACCTGATGGCATTTTTGAGTTTTTGGTAGCTAAATCTATAACTCAACAGATACACCCTTTTTGATGTACAATATTTTTAAAGGAAATCACAGCCAACAAAAATAGGTTAAAATTATAAGTACAGGAGGATATAGAAATTACAGTGTTATTGCAATTTGCTTGATATACTTTATATCACCTATTTACTGTATATTTATATATGTCACTTTTATGGTACTAGTAATACCCATACTAGGTTCAACAAACCTGGATCCATCTGGATGGTATATATATATAACTGAGGTGTGACCAAAGGATAAAAAGAAGATTATATTTATTATTGACAGTATATCATCTATTCTTTATGCATATTGGACATTGCTTTTGTTGGACCTTTATCACATTTTTTTCAGGAAATTCATTCTTATGGTGTGTCTTATGAGTTTTTAGGATTCCAAACATAACAGCTGGCCTTAAAAGATTTTAGCCATTAGATAAACAATTCAAATATATATTCATCATCTCTTCAATGTTATGGAGCACTTTTTCTGAAATAGGATCAACAGTCTATAAAGACAAAATACTTATGAATAGACAATTCATTGCTAAAGAGAAGACTACATAATTTCCTATTTTACAGCAGAGCTAAAAGCAGAAGATAAGTCATGGTTCAGTTGTCACTTCCATTTCACACACATTTTGATGTTTAGGATTTCAGATAATTTAAACTCTTCTTTTGTCAAAGCTGCTGTTATTAACTGTTAATGGCAATATATATAACTCCTTTTTTCAGCTTGAAGCACTGCTTCATGCAGAATTTTCTCTTAGGTAAACCCTTGCAAAATAGTGGAGACAAAGAGCATTGACTCTGAAAAAGCACCCCCATACACTTTTTAGAAGAAATCTCAGTTGCTAGTGGTTTTATCAGTGCTGGTTGAAACAATTTTTAGGGGCCCATTTATTAAACATCAATTTTTTTCTGGTCCATAGTCATAACAGTAACTATGGTAGCAATGGTAACTATGGAAAAAATAGGAAGTATAGAAACTAGAGTAAATAGAATTGCAATGGTAACTATGGAAACAATAGTAGGAATGATAACACTAAAATCATTAGTAGCAGTTGTAACTGTGGAAATGGTAACTGTGGAAATTATATGAGCTATGGTAGTTATAGAAAAATAGTAGCAACAGTAACTATGGTAGCTTTGGTAATTAATAAATCAGTAGAAACTATGATAGCAATGGTAACTATGAAAACAATATTACCTATGGTAACTATGGAAATAATAGTAATTATGGTAGCAATGGGAACAATGCTAACAGTATTATATTTTAAGGGAAATATGCACACAATAGGAACTATAGAAATCTTTGTAACTAAGTTAACAATCATAACTATGGCAGCAATGGTAACTATGGAAACAAAAATAGTAATTGTGGTAGCAATGGAAACTATGGAAACAATATTACCTATGGTAACTATGGAAACAATAGTAACTAGGGTAGCAATGGGAACAATGCTACCAATATTATATTTTAAGGCATCTATGCACACAATAGGAACTATAGAAACCTTTGTAACTAAGAAAACAATCATAACAATGGCATCAATGGAAACAGATAGCAATGGCACCTATGAAAACAATAGTAACTAAGGTAGCAATGAAAACAATAATAACTATAGTAGCAATGGAAACAGTAGTAACTATGGTAGCAATAGTAACTGATAGCAATGGCACCTATGGAAACAATAGTAACTATGGTAGCAATGGTAACAATGGAAACAATAGTGATTATTATAGCAGTGGTAACCATGGAAACACTAATTACTACAGCAGCAATGGAAACAATAGTAACGATGGAATCATTAATAACTGATAGCAAATGGAAATAATCTTAACTAAATTAGCAAAGGTAATGATGGAAACAATAGGATAGGATGGAGAAAAAGGCCAAGTCCATCAAGTTCAATTCGAAATGACCTCGGTGTACATGCATACATACTGTATACTCATACCAACCACTCTATAAACAAGAAATAATCCTAACTCATCTTAAAGAAATTGTTCAGTAGTATAAAAATAAAACTGGGTAAATAGATAGGCAAAATAAAAAAAAACTTTTCAATATAGTTAGGCAAAAATGTAATCTATAAAGGCTTGAGTGACTGGCTGTCTAACATAATAGCCAGAACACTACTTTCTGCTTTGCAGCTCTCCACTGATTGGTTGCCCGGCAGGAACCAATCAGTGACTTGAGGGGGGCACAGGGGTCATAACTGTTTGCTTTTGAATCTAAGCAACATGCTGAGGATCAATTGAAAACTCACTGAACATTTATATCACATGTGGCCCCTCTTGAGTTCTCTGACTAACTGAAAAGAGCTGAAAAGCAGGAAGTCGTGTTCTTGATAGATTACATTTTTGGTTAACTAACTATATCAGTTTTTATTTTTAAACTGAACTGATCCTTTAAAGGCATTAATCAACCATCACTATATCACCTGGAAGGGCATTCTACAACCCAGTGTTGGACTGGGATGCCAGGGGCCCATCTGAAAACCTTAGACCATGGGTCCACTTTCCAAACTATAATTCCTCCACTACTCACTTAACCTCTTTATTTTCCTAGTCTTTTATATCTTTTAACGATACTCTATTGTTTCAATATCAAGCCTCTTTTTTGATAAAAAGAAATAGGGAATGACCATGAAATAGGCCAAATGGTTAGAAGCAAGAGGCCCACTAACACCTGGGCCCACTAACACCTGGGCCCACCAACACCTGGGCCCACCGTGATTTCTCCAGGTGTCCCAGCGGGCCAGTCCAACACTGCTACAACCTCACTTCCCTCTCTGTAAGGAACTACCTATGCTTCTTCAAATAAAAGTTCTGTTGCTCTAGTCTAAAGGGTGGCCTCTGTTGAGGTGATCCTTTTTAGAGTCCAAAATTGCACTGCATACTAAAGGCGAGGGACCTACAAAAAAGGAAAATGCTGTTTTCATCCCTTGAATTAATGCCCCTTTAATGCAATTTAGTACCTTACTTGCTTTAGTAGCCACATAATAACACAGTCTGGGGTTCGACAATTTGTTATGAAGGTCCCTAGATAATTCTTAATTGATAGCACACTGTCATTTAGTGTATAATGAAAATCTTCTTTGTGATCTTTTGCCCAGCCAGGATCTCTATCCAAAGGGATTCCATACTCTCCCAATGCTATCTATTGTTATTTATTTAGAGCATGGCTCTAATTCAGGTTTAGTAACTATGGTAGCAATTGAAACAATAGTAGCAACAGAAACTTTTATAGCAATGGTAACTATGGAAACAATAGCTACTATGGTAGCAATGGAAACAATAGTAAGATTGGTAACAATGTAAGATTGGAAACAATAGTAACTATGGTAGCAATAGTAAAATTGGAAAAAATAGTAACTATGGTAGCACAAATGGCTATGGAAACAATAGTAACTATAGTAGCAATGGTAACCATGGAAAAAAAAATTGTAGCCATTGCATCTGATAGCATCAACAACTATGAAACAGATTGTAACTATGGTAGCAATGGTAACAGTTGAAACAATAGTAAATATAGTATCCATGGTAACTATGGAAATAAGAGTAACTAGTGTAGGCATTTGTGATGTTTTAGTCAACAAATATACAAACTGCACCTGACCCTCTATTTCTCTATTTCCCACAGGCTTCGGGCTATCCACACATCACTAGCAGGAATGGCAACTATGGAAACAGCAGGAAGTATGTAAACAATAGTATTATGATAACAATGGCAACTATGGAAAAAATAGGAACTATACAAAACAATATTATCTACTGTATAACAGCAATGTTAACAATAGTGGTATCAGTACCGTATCTTAGTTTTATATCACCCATGGCAGTACACTACACAGTATTGATTTAAATTGTTAGTATAAGTGAATAAAATGAAGTGTCCTTTTTTATCCTTCACAATATAGTGTATAGAACTATATGACTCTTTATGAAGTTGGACGTAATGCTCATGATATTGCATGATCATTTTTTGTGTGAATCACACCCGATTGCAGCAATCATAAATTTAGCATGATAGGAATAGTCTTCCTGCACACAACCATATTTTAACGCATTGCGAAATACACGCAGAACGGGTAAAAATACATATACTGCGTTTACATGATCTTTTTTTTCTAAATTCGAAGTTTTTTTACTTCGAATCCTTCACTCGAAGTTAGTGAATCGGCCCCTAAGGGGCCCATTCATTAAGTTCGAGTGAAGGAATAGAAGAAAAAAAACTTCGAATTTCGAAGTGTTTTTTTGGCTACTTCGACCATCAAATGGGCTACTTGACCTTCGACTATGACTTAAACTTCAAATCGAACGATTTGAACTAAAAATCGTTCGACTATTCGACCATTTGATAGTCGAAGTACTGTCTCTTTAAGAAAAAACTTCGACCCCCTAGTTCGCCACCTAATAGCTACCGAGCTCAATGTTAGCCTATGGGGAAGGTCCCCATAGGCTTGCCTAACTTTTTTTGGTCGAAGGATAATCCTTCGATCGTTGGATTAAAATCCTTTGAATCGTCAATTCGAAGGATTTAATCGTTCGATCGAACGATTATTCCTTCGATCATTCGATCAAAGTATTTGCGCAAAATCCTTCGACTTCATTCCCCAGTCGAATATCCTTCGATTTTCATTCCCCAGTCGAATATCGAGGGTTGATTAACCCTCGATATTCGACCCTTGATGAATTTGCCCCTAATAATTTGTAAGCTATGAGTACAAATTTACCATTGGGTAGAAGTTATCACTGCTTCATTAAGGGGTGCAAAACCCATCACTATGCTATGCATGGAGCAAGGAGAAGTGTGCTCTGTGTCTTGAACTAGTTGCACCATTCTTGGCACATCTGGCCCAGGGTACATAGTGCCTGTCTTTAACTAACAGTAAAGAAAAATATAGAGATTACTCAAAAAGTATCAGTCAATGCACAACTGGTATGCTAAAGAAATGACTTTATTCAGCAGATAAACAAGCCCATAGGCTTGCTTAGCAGATATGTTGGTGTGTGAGTCAATACCCCCAATAGTTTATTAATAATCTTTATCAAAAGGAATTCTAGTGTTTAGTAGTTGAAACACATTTTTAAAGGGGTGTTTCAAATTTATGTTAACTTCTAGTATGTTTTAGAATGCCTAATTCTAAGCAACTTTTCAGTTGACTTGATATTTTCTTTTTTTATAGTTTTTGAATCATATGCTACCTTCTTCTTACTATTTCCAGCTTTGAAATGGGGTCACTGACCCCATATAAAAAAACAAATTATGGGGGCGGAGCAAACTGCAGAGCGAGATGGAAGCAATGTGAGGGAGCTCCTGTGCTGCAGACTCTAAAGAAGCGTCCGGTCCGCTCACATATCATGGGGAAACACAGAAAACTGAAAGATCAGAGTGGAGAGGTACAGAAAACACAGAAACATACCGAAGCACAGCGTCTACTGAAGCAATTCTTCATGCCGTCGGACAGTGAGAAAGCTACGGGCGTTTCCAAGATGGCGTCTCATCCCGCCAGAGGATCTGCAACAGATTCGGATAGTGAGTCGGTGAGTTCTGATATAACAACTTTGACTTACTTAAAGGGATACTGTCATGGAAAAACATGTCATGGATTTTTTTATATCTAATTTTAAAATTTGCTATGGGGCTAGACATTTTGACATTTCCCAGCTGCCCTCAGGTCATGTGACTTGTGCTCTGATAAACTTCAGTCACACTTTACGGCTGCACTGCAAATTGGAGTGATGTCATTACCCCTCCCTCCTACAAGCTGCTGTAATGTAAATAGAGCCTTGTCTGCTGAGCCTGTCAATTGAACAATAGGCAGGAATCAAGATAAGCTCCCACTGATACCACTTCAGAAGGACTGAATAAGATAGTCCTGTGATCACTGCCCCCACTTACGTTTCAAAAAATAAATATACATACACACACAATTCATTTTGGACACTGGAAAAAATATTTTATATAGATAGTTTATTATATTTGTTTACACAAAAATGAATGGCAGAAACACAGGAGTACACTCCCAGGACTGATGACAGGGAATAGAAAAAAAGGATAAAATAAGGAGGACATACTTGAAAACCAGGAAAACTTAGGAGGAAGTCTAGGAAGGGTTAAAATAGTTCAGGAGAAAGGAGGCAGTAAGTAGTTAATGAAAAAAGAAGCATTGCAGGAAAGGAGCAAGGTCTGTGTGAGGTGGATAGCAGAGGGAACTCACAGCTCCTTTACCTCATCTTGTAACCAGTAAAACTAACTAGGAAGGCAGCAAGTAGAGAAAGTTCCCCTCACCAAAGGAATGCAGAGAACAAACTTACAGAATGGCAGGAGCTTTGATAGTGTCTGTGGGAGGAGGGGCTGCTAGTGCAGCTGTAGAGAAGGCAGAAGGTAGGAAAGTGAAAGTAATTGCTTCCCTGCAAACCATGTGACCTCTCTCCTCCAAACATCACACGCATGGGCAGAGAGGGGAGGGGGAGTGTACAGCTAGATTCTCATGTCGTAGTGCGACTTGGCTTTTCATTACAGAGTGACTGCCTCCAAGCACACAGGTAATGCTGTGCCTGCTGTTAGAGCAGCACAGGATGAATGTGCAATGAGCAAAAATGGAAGCCCCCATGACAAAATACAAACTAAAATAACTTATGCATGGATTTGTGGATTAACATTTTATTTGCCAGACAGTGTTTATGGATGTGTGTTTTTTATAAAAAAAAAAAAAAATTTTAAAATGACTACAGATTCCCTTTAAAATCACTACCGACAAAAGCAGACTTGCTGGATATGATGACAGAAATTAAGCGTACTGTTAAAGAGGAAGTTGCGGGTATTAAAACGGAGATGACTGCGCTTAACTCCAGGGTCTCAGAAATTGAAGACAGGAGTGACTCTGCAGACACAGTTATAGAAGCGCTTACTGTGGCAAACGCACATTATGCTAAAAAGATTCACTCTTAACAGAGCAGATTAGAGGACATTGACAATAGAGGGAGACGGAATAACCTCCGTATCAGGGGCCTTCCTGAACTACCTGATGGGAGTAACCTCCCTACTACGATTGTCACCCTCTTTCGGCAAATACTGAATGTACCAGATACCCATGTTATAGACATAGAAAGAGTTCATAGAGCTCTCAGACCAAAAGGCCTCCCCACGGAAAAGCCCAGAGACATTATATGCTGCCTGACACGGTTTCAAATTAAAGAGGAGATACTAACAAAGGCCAGGAAACAACAACCTGTTAAGTTTTCTGGATCGGAGATTATTGTTTTACAGGATCTTTCTTGGCACACCCTCCAACAGCGTCGCATGATTAGACCTGTGCTGCAGCAGTTAAAGGAACACAACCTCATGTTTTACTGGATGTATCCATTTGGATTACAGGTCTCGAAAGAGGGTAAAAAAAACATGCTCACGGGCCCAGAAGATCTATCTACCTTCTGCCAAGTGTGTGGTGAACCAGATGTTGAAGAATGGAAACAGTTCTGCCAATCTCCTTCGGTCCCAGACCTCGTGAGGAAAGATTCATGGTCCTTGGTCTCCTCGCCTAAAAACAAAAAAAAGAAGGTTAAACAGACACCGGAAAAGAAGAAAGCTACAACTGACACTTGATTCATACTTTGGGACTTTGAACGGCTCCCCATGAGCCGTTCAAAGTCTAAGTTGTCTCAACTTCAGGACTGGTATATTTAATATCCTTTTTCTTTTTTATATTTTTTCTGTTTTTCATATGCTTTGAGAGTTTGCGTTGCGGGACTTCACTTGTCCGTCTGACAGACGGTACTTCCCCCCCCCCAGGGGTACCAACAGGGTATACCTGACGAATTTTGACCCTTTTCAGGGAGTCAATAAGTTTGCCCCATAAGTTTTACCACTGCTATTTTTTTTTACTTATTTTAAGATGCTGAAATCTGTGATGTGGTTTTATATTGTTTTCATTCCTGGAACAAATGTTGTTTTGCTTGTGTTAACTATGGGTCGATTTTTCACGCAACTGTTCGGACATAGTTGGTTCACTACTTTGAACACGCTTTTACCTATGTGATGGCGAAGGTGATAAATGTATGTTCACTCAATGCTAATGGGTTGAACTGCCCTGAAAAAAGAAGTAAAATTATGAGGGAACTGGTACATAATAAGGCAAATGTGGTTATGTTGCAAGAAACCCATTTTAAAGGTACTGACTTTTTCCTTCAAAAATATAGGGATTTCCCCAGATGGTTTTATAGTAATGATCCACATAGTAAGATTAATGGAGTAGCGCTAAGACTACACAAATCATTGGATTTTCAATTAAAAGACGAAATGAAGGATGTAGAGGGGAGATATGTTATTGTTAAAGGGATTCTGCAACAAAAGAAATGCACCTTGGGCTGTCTTTATTTGCCGAACACCAACCAAGTTATTTACCTTATTAAACTCCTGAATAACACTGAAAACTTTGCAGAGGGATTAATTATCTTGGGAGGGGATTTGAATCTCACCCTGAATCCTGCTATAGATAACTCTAAGGGTACTTCATATATACCTTATTCGGCCTTGAACAAGGCAAAAAAGAAATTTCAAAAATGCCACCTAATTGATACCTGGAGATATACACATAACTCGGACAAAGACTACACTTTCTACTCCGCAGCTAAGAATACGTATTCAAGGATAGATTATATTTTTGTATCCCAATTCCACTTAGAAACAGTGAAAATGGCTAAGATACACAATATAATTTGGTCTGACCACGCAATGACGCAAATTCAGATTTCACTCCCTACCCGGCCAACAATAGCGTGGAGGTGGCGGTTAAATGATACTCTATTGGATGACCCGAAGTGCATGACTGAATTAAAACGAGCAATAATAGAATATACTGCAAATATAAATAATGATGGAACCTCACCATTAACCTGATGGTTAGCGCTGAATGCCTTGTAAGAGGAATATTGATTAAGCATGGTGCAAGATTGAAAAGAGAGAGATATGCACGCACAATATCTCTTTTAGAACGTATACATGAACTTGAATTAGAACATAAGCACCAACAAACAGATCATATCTTTGCACAACTCACCAAAGCACTTCTGGATTTACACACACATACGAATAACCAAACCAAATTTTTTCTATCTAGAATATGGCAACAATATTATGAATTTGGTAACAAACCAGAGAAATTTTTAGCTAAAGCTTTGAAAAAGAAACAAGCCAATGCCTTTATTTGCCAAATTAAGGACTCCCAAGGTAAAACTCAGAAGACCCCTCAAAAAATAGCAGAAACATTTAAACGTTACTATGAAAAATTGTATAATTTGCAAGATTCTGAGAATTTGTGTACACTACAGTACATTTCTCCGGTCATTCCTAAAGACAAGTTTCATATGCTAACTAGACCAATTGATATCGACGAAATTGAGGAATACATCAAATCACTAAAACTAAGTAAGGCCCTGGCCCTGACGGATATACTGCTACATTTTACAAACTCAGTAAAGCGGAAATAATCCCACTGCTTCTCTCATTATTCAACAATCTTTCACTTGACAACCCCCCCCCCAATAAAGAATTCTTACTGGCCCATGTATCAGTAATTCCTAAGGCTGGAAAAGACCAACTGCTATGCAGTAGTTATAGGCCTATCTCCCTACTTAATTTGGATCTTAAGATTTATGCCAAACTCTTGGCTCAGCGACTGAAACCATTACTGCCTCAAGTCATACATAGAGACCAAGTAGGCTTCGTTCAGGGTAGGGAAGCTAAAGAAAATACAAATAAGGTGATAAATTGGTTATTATGGAGCAAAAGATTGAAGATACCCTCCCTACTTTTATCGACAGACGCAGAAAAGGCTTTTGATCGTATTGATTGGGCCTTTCTAGCTAAAGCACTGAAAGCTATAGATTTACCTAAAGAGTTTATATCGAAAATCATGGCAATGTATACAGTCCCTACAGCGCAAGCCAGGGTGAATGGATTACTTTCTGGGGCGTGGGATATAAGAAATGGTACTAGACAAGGTTGCCCATTATCGCCACTTGTATGTCATCTGCATGGAATTCCTTCTTATAGGAATCCAAAATAATCCCAACATTGAAGGTCTGACGATCGGTGGCAAGGAATTTAAGGCAGCGGCCTTCGCAGATGACCTATTGTTGATTGTTACTAATCCGCTTAAGTCATTCCCCTATATAATAAAAGAACTGGAGACATATGGAATCTGTTCGAATTATAAAATTAATCTGGAAAAATCGGAAGCTTTACCTATATTACTTCGAGCGAAGGATTCGAAGTAAAAAAACTTCGAATTTCGAAGTTTTTTTTGGGCTACTTCGACCATCGAATGGGCTACTACGACCTTCGACTGTGACTACGACTTTGAATCGGAGGATTCGAACTAAAAATCGTTAGACTATTCGACCATTCGGTAGTCGAAGTACTGTCTCTTTAAAGAAAACTTTGACCCCTTACTTCGCCATCTAAAAGCTACCGAACTCAATGTTAGCCTATGGGGAAGGTCCCCCATAGGCTTGGCTAACTTTTTTTGATCAAAGGATATTCCTTCGATCGTTGGATTAAAATCCTTTGAATCGTTCGATTCGAAGGATTTTATCGTTCGATCGAAGGAATAATCCTTTGATCGTTCGATCGTACTATTTGCGCTAAATCCTTCGACTTCGATATTCGAAGTTGAAGGATTTTAATTCCTAGTTGAATATCGAGGGTTAACTAACCCTCGATATTCGACCCTTAGTGGATCAGCCCCTAAATGTCCAGTGATCCTAGATGCCCCTTCAATACTTCTGTACTATAGATATGAACCCCGAGACAAGACAAAAAAACCCTCCTTCTCCAGCTCTTGATGGCTGCTAAAGCCCTTATTCCAATGAATTGGAGGAAGGAAAGTCCACCAACACTTGCTAACTGGTACACGTTGGTTAATGAGATATGCGCGATGGAAGAGTTAACTGCCTTCATACAGCCACATTAGATTTGCCGCCATTTGGTTGCCGTGGAAACAGTTTCTCAATGCCTCAGACAGCAATTCTTAATAATGACTACCATGGATGCTATAGAAATTGACCATACTTACCCTACTTGGGACTTCAATTTCTTGGAGACCTAGACATAATACAAAAACACAATAGAATTAGATAGGAGTACTTACTTACGCCAGGAATGGAATGATGTTATAGTTTATGTTTATTATTTTATTGTTTAGTTTTACCTTTTGTATAACTTGTATGTTTCCTCCTTTGACTATGTGTCTTGAATATGTGTACAACATGTGTGGAGGACTGCAAGGATTGGAAAGATATGTAAAATGTGAATAATTGATGCTTTTACTGTCTTCTTAAATTATTTACATGTCAATAAACGTTGAATAAATAAAAAAAAAAAAAAAACCTTAAAAAAAACAAAAAAAAACAAATTATTTTTTATTGCTACTTTTATTTCAATCATTGTATGGTTGCTACGGTAATTTGGACCCTAGTAACCAGACTGCTGAAATTGAAAACTGGAGATTTGCTAAGTAAAAAGCTTAATAACTCAAACACCACAAATAAAAAAAATTTAAATCAATTGACTATTGTCTCTGAACATCAAACAACCCTTTTTAATTCACCCTGATTACATAAACAAACTAAAGTGTAATGAAACTGTAGTGCACGGTGCCCATTTCATCATTTATATTATTTATAAACTGACAGTAAGCACAGGGCTAGAAATGTCCTTTTTACCCTATGAATGAGACTCAAGTGAGAGAAGTGCATGTGTGTATCTATAGGTCATCAATTTGCTGCTCTTTACATGGCAGATACACATTAGTTAGCCATTTCTAGTGAGCTTGCTTCCAGAATTACTGTAGTTCAATGATTTGCAACTGACAGCAGGTCCAAATCCAGAACATACTATTCTAGAAAATGTGAAGATGCATGATAAAGGTAAATTGTGACCAACACATGGTGCTCTGTTTTTTTTTTCCATTTTGCACCTTGGCTTTTTTTTGTTAATATGCCTTATGGTAAGATGGGCTAGAAATTCCAAGGATGACACCTACACTACCACAAATAATATATAGTTACAAATAGTATAGTCACATAGAATAAAAAATATTGAGCTGTTGCCATGCAGTTATTTTAAGATTAAAAGAACTGTCATCCAGACACAGTTGAAGTGCCTTTTTGAGTTAAAATAAATAACGGTTGTTCCATTCTTTTTGCAATGATTTTCTAAGATTGTTTTCAAAGGTTCTAAACATTTATGTTGATGCTGGCATTCAGTTTCTTATGGATACTAATGATTGTGTTAATACTACACAAAGATAAATTTTTCATAAACCATTCATGTCCCAAAATAAAAATGTAAGGCACCAACTTACATTTTTATTGATGGCTCACATCCATTGATTTCTGTTTGCACATTGTAAGCTGCAAAATGTAATTCATTTGAAAATAAGAACTACACTGCATGAAAATGATGGCGTGTTTGTGGCATATATATTCAATCTCTCGACAGTTTGGTGCCTCCCACTGATTAAAGTAGGCTATTAAGGGACCTTTGGAGCTTAATCATAGAATTTATAGACTTCCTTAAGTTCCAAATACTAATGCTATAGCTGTCAGTTTGGAAGTCTCAAATTTGATTAATAATTATTTTGTATCCATTTACATTTACAAAGAACAATGCTTCGTTTAAATTAATAAAATACCTATGCAAGAATGTGCTTCAGTTTAACAAATAATATTGTGCTGCACTGCTTTAATATATACAATAAATATAAAAAAAATTTAAGAAATCTTGCATATTTATCTGTTCTTTATATATCCTCTATGTATTGTGTGCTACTCATAAAGGGAGCAGAAAAAAAAAATATATACATAAATATGAGCACTATAAAATGTATGTATGTATGTATGTGTATATATATATATATATATATATATATATATATATATATATATATATATATATATATATATATATATATATATATATATATATATATATATATATATATATATATATATACAAAAAGAAGTTGCAACAGCACTCACGCTTTACAGCAAGTTCAGCGGTGCACGTCCCTTGGGGATTCCGGTCAGTCCTCCAAAATCTAGAAACGTAGTAACAGACAGCACTCGCTTGTAATGCTCAAAGGTATCTTTATATCAAATGTTAAAAAATGACATCACCATATGTATGCACATATAAAAAGCGACGTTTCGAGCCTACATAGGCTCTTTATCAAGCCATGTGTAGCAATGGTATCAAGAACAAACATAAACATGTGAGTATTTAAGGATCATCAAAGGAAGTGACATCGCAACATATTCATTATCCTCTATACAGGGTTGATACAATGTATACTGAACACTGGTTGAATTAGATACATAACACTTGTAGAAACAGATATAGCTACAAAAATAAATACAAATTGTAATCCTTATTAAGGCCTGCTGGATGAAGTGAATGTAACCTTTTAATCCACCATACTTCCCGTTGTTTAAGCCTAAATTCACGGTCTCCTCCCCTAACTAAGGGGGGCACATGCTCTAATACCATGAACCGTAATTGATCCACAGTATGTCCCTTTTCTTTGAAATGACGTGACAATGGTAAAGCAGTGTTTCCCAATTTGATGGTGGACTTGTGTTGTGATATCCGTGATTTGGCCTTTTGGATAGTTTCCCTGACGTAAATCATGCCACATGGGCAAACTATCGCATACACCACAAATTGTGATAAGCAGGTGTGGTATCCCCTAATTTGAATAGACTCTCCAGTACCTGGATGTAAGAAGAATTTGCCTTTAATCACATGTCGGCACTGTTTGCAGTCAAGGCAAGGATACATACCACTGTTACGTTGCCCCAAAAATGTGCTGGTTAATTTAGACCCTATAGTTTTTCCTCTTTTGTATGAGATCAGTGGAGGGGAAATAAATTCCCTCACCGTAGGATAGGCTCTACATAGAATTGGCCAATGTTTCTGTAGGATGCCATTTATTTGTCTAGAAAGTCCACCGTGTTGTGTAACAAAGGTAATTCTAGGGCCCTTCACTTTTCTAGATTTTGACTGTCCTATAGCCTTTTCGGCTTTGTCCAATACTTGTGATGGATACCCCCTCTTTTTAAATTTATGCCTCATTTGTTTGATTTGGACATCCCTAATCACTGGGTCACTAACCAACCTGTGAACCCGTGTTAACTGGCTGATTGGTATCGAATGTTTGGTGTGCCTAGGGTGGTTGCTATCAAAATGTAAAATCTGATTTCGGTCAGTAGGTTTAGAGTATAGTTTAGTCTGTAGCCCTCCTTCTCTATAAACTAATACATCCAAGAAAGAAATTTCTTTAATATCGTTAGCGTAAATTTGATGGAGGGATGGAAACAATTGAGATGATCGTGGAACCGAGATAGGGAACCAGTGTCACCCCGCCATACAACAAAAATATTGTCGATATGCAGCTGATAGATGAGACTAGGCAAAAACTACATGCCTGCCAAATTGCACAAGCCGAGAAGGCTATCCGTAAGACTAAGCACAAATTTTACAGGTACGCGAATAAAGCTGACAAAATGCTAGCTAATTTACTTAAATCTGAATTACGGCAGGGCCAAGTCCAAAAAATCAGATTATCTAATGGTACGATCTCCTCGAATCCTGATAAGATTCATGATACTTTTATTTCCTTTTTCCAAAAACTATACACCTCCAGCTCCCCTGGAAAGCCAGGTGCGGTGGAGGCCTTTCTGGATCAGTATGCCCCTGAGCCCCTTTCCGATGACCTGCAGCAGATCATGACCCAAGATATTACCTATGAGGATATTGAGTATACGATTAAACATTTAAAGTCGGGCAAAGCCCCAGGCCCTGACGGATTCTCTTCATTGTACTACAAGAAATTTGCGACCCAGCTAATCCCACAACTCCAGAAATTATTCCAGCACGTCACTGCTGGTAAACCCCTACCTCCTGAAATGAACGAAGCTAGCATTTCCCTTATTCCGAAACCCAATAAGGATTCCTTGAACCCCAAAAACTATAGGCCAATCTCTTTACTCAATTTGGACATTAAATTACTCGCCACTATCTTAGCGAATAGATTAAACCGGGTCCTACCCTCTACCATTCATAAAGACCAAATTGGATTCATCCCCACCCGCCAAGCCCCAGACAACATTAGAAAGTCCCTGAACCTAATAGCATACGCCAACAAACATAAAATCCCTACGTGCTTCCTGGCGCTGGATATAGAGAAGGCCTTCGATACGCTTAGCTGGCCCTACCTATTCTCCCTTCTTGGCAGGGTGGGTCTAGGGTCTACTTTAATCAATACACTCCAGGCTTATTATCAGGACCCAAAGGCTTCCCTCTCTCTCCCCTCTACTAGCAAGGTGAACCACATCAAGATCCAGAGAGGTACGAGACAGGGGTGCCCTCTTTCCCCAGCCCTTTTTGCCTTAGCGATGGAGCCTCTAGCTAGGGCACTCAGGGATAATATAGATATTAAGGGCCTTCCTGTGAAGGGTAGAGAATACAAACTTTCGCTTTTTGCTGATGATTTACTCATGCATGTAACTAACCCTCTTACTTCTCTGCCCAACCTCCTTCATGTCTTATCACATTTTGCAACAATGTCAGGCCTTAAGATCAACCCGGAGAAATCGGAAATGCTTCCCTGCAATCTTCCACAGCCTATCCTTAAGCTAATCGAACTGAACTTTGGATTCTCCACTAAGACTGATTACCTACAGTATCTGGGGGTGAAGCTGACGTCTTCTCTCTCTACCCTGTACAAGACCAATTACCCTTCATTAATTCATCTTTTGATGCAGAAGCTTTCCTCCTGGGATAAATATAGGATTTCCTGGGTCGGCAGAATTCATTGTGTAAAAATGGTGTTACTGCCGAAGATCCTTTACCTATTTAGGACTTTGCCTATTCCGGTGCATGTAGCTGATATCCGAAAGCTGCAGGCGGCCATTTACACCTTCATCTGGCAAAATAAGGTTCCACGGATTTCGAGGCGAGTCATGTACCTACACAAATCGAACGGCGGCCTTTCGGTGCCGAACTTGATTAAATATTATAGAGCTTCCAGACTTGCCCAATGGGCTCCTTCGCATGCTGGTGCAGCTGCCCCTTTGTGGGTCCAGATTGAGGACGACCTGCTTTACCCCCACCTTACCAGCCATGTCCTGTGGCTTGGCAGAATCCCTTTGAAGAGCTTTCCGGAAGCATCCCCCATCACACTTGATATGCTCAGCTTGTGGATTAAACACCGCAGGAGTTCTCAACTATCTTCACTCCCTTCCCTCCTCAGCCCTATAATTAACAACCCGGACTTTGCACCAGGTCAGTCTAAGAAGGCTTATGCGTGGTGGCTCGGGAAGGGAGTGACCACGCTGGAGTCCTTGGTTCACCGAGGCAAACCTCTCACTATGCAGGGACTTACTCAAAAATTTGATCCGCCCCAGCAGGAGTTATTTAGGGCTTCGCAACTTATTCACTTTGCCCATCGGCTAGCTAAGCAA
This sequence comes from Xenopus laevis, assembly GCF_017654675.1. Taxonomy (NCBI): domain Eukaryota; kingdom Metazoa; phylum Chordata; class Amphibia; order Anura; family Pipidae; genus Xenopus; species Xenopus laevis. The sequence continues at coordinate 85,085,632 of NC_054381.1, read as the reverse complement.
TGCCGTGACGGCTCCTTCACGTCCACTTGCTTTGAATCGTTTTGCAGGCAAGCACCATTGGCACCAGGCATTCTCAGTTTAACGTACAAATTACTCAACAGGCTGCCCACTGAATCTTTCAAACATAACTACATGCTACAATGGGAGAAGTATCTCCAAATTACACTCTCGACCCAGCAATGGTCTCAATGCAGCCTTACGGCGAATTTGGGGAGTACTTGTGTTTCCAATAGAGAGACCTCGATCAAACTCCTGCACAGGACCTACCTGGTGCCCTTGCGACTGCATCGGATCTACCCGTCTTGCGACCCGCATTGCTTCAGGGGCTGCCAAGCCACAGGCTCCATGCTTCACATTTGGTGGACGTGCCCAGTTATCTCCATCTTCTGGGATCGCATCACCCAACTATTATCCAAGATCTTCCATATTGACTTTCCCAAGGACCCCGCCACTTTTCTCCTGGGGAAAAAACCGGCCAAACTGTCCAATCCGTCTCATAGGCTGTCACAGCACATTCTCACAGCTGCCAGGTTGATTATTGCTCGCAACTGGAAAAAACCCACTATCCCTATTCTCATGCTTAAAGCAAAGATAATTGACATTGCAGCTAACGAAAGATTGTCTTACATGTTGCAAAATGACCTGGAGGCCTACGATAAGATTTGGTTGCCCTGGTTAATGTATGAAAATGACCCCTTGCTTTTCTCAGCATTGCATGTATAACCTGTCTCCTTTCCTTTGGGTCCTCTCACTGCATGTGCCCTTGATTATGCTCATGATTATTGTTCTCGTTTACTTTGACACCTAGCCCAGCCGCCGTTTTTACTTTTACTTTTTACTTTATTTTCTTTTTCTGTTTTTTTTTATTTATGTGTTTAATTTCATACTGTTACTGTACTCATGCGACAATGAGATGTATTCTTTCTTCTTTTATTTTTCATTTACTGATATTTTTGGAAAATCAATAAAACTTTCAGTTTAAAAAAAAATATTGTCGATATATCTCCACCAGGCCACACAATGTTCCTGGTAGAGAGCATCGCGATATATGAATAGTTCTTCAAGCCAAACCATGAAGGTATTGGCATATGATGGGGCGACATTGGATCCCATCGCGGTTCCACGTAACTGTAAGTAAAATACTTCCTGAAAAACAAAGTAATTCAGTCTCAATATAATCTCCAACGCCTCCAGAAAAAATTGAATTTGTGAATCCTGATACTGATTACTTCCACGCAACATCCATTCACATGCCTTCAATCCCTCATCATGAGGTATGGAGGTATATAAACTGGACACATCAAATGTGGCCAGTATAAATTCCTCACAGTCTGAAATATTGAGACCATCCAGTCTCTGCAAAAAATGACCACTGTCCTTAACATAAGACAGAGTTTTAGTCACCAAAGGTCCCAGAATCCGATCCAAAAAAATGGCCAAAGGGCAAAAGACAGAATCGATGCCCGATACTATCGGACGCCCCGGTGGGTGGATCGGATTCTTATGGATCTTTGGGAGAGTATACAGTGTGGGTGTACGTGGAAATGCAACAGTCAAATAGCTTTTCAATTCGTCAGAAATTATGTTGTTATTGACCATATTGGTTAGTAACAGTTCTATCTGTTTGGAGATCCCCACAATTGGGTCCCCTTCAAGCACCCTATAGACTCCACCATCAGCTAGTTGTCCCAAAATCTCACCAACATAATAGGAGGTATCCATGACTACAATCGCACCCCCTTTATCAGAGGGTTTGATTGTAATCCTGGTATCTTCCATTAGGGTCTGTATGGCCTCCCTTTCCTGTTTAGTTAAATTGGGTCCCATGCCAGGAGTGTGGTTTCCTTGCTGGCATAGAGCCTCAATTTCATCCTGAATGTTCTCAATATAGGTCTCTACAGCAGGGTAGGTGGTCGGCGGGACAAACCTACTTTTGCTGCGCAGACCAAAAGTTTTAGTGGTCAGTACATGAGTCTCACCAGTGTCCAATGTCTGTGTGTCCAGCAATGAAAAATGTACCTTAAAGGGATACTGTCATGGGAAAAAAAAATTTTTTCAAAATGAATCAGTTAATAGTGCTGCTCCAGCAGAATTCTGCACTGAAATCCATTTCTCAAAAGAGCAAACAGATTTTTTTATATTCAATTTTGAAATCTGACATGGGGCTAGACATTTTGTCAATTTCCCAGCTGCCCCATGTCATGTGACTTGTGCCTGCACTTCAGGAGAGAAATGCTTTCTGGCAGGCTGCTGTTTTTCCTTCTCAATGTAACTGAATGTGTCCCAGTGGGACATGGGTTTTTACTATTGAGTGTTGTTCTTAGATCTACCAGGCAGCTGTTATCTTGTGTTAGGGAGCTGTTATCTGGTTACCTTCCCATTGTGCTTTTGTTTGGCTGCTGGGGGGGAAAAGGGAGGGGGTGATATCACTCCAACTTGCAGTACAGTAGTAAAGAGTGATTGAAGTTTATCAGAGCACAAGTCACATGACCAGGGGCTGCTGGGAAATTGACAAAATGTCTAGCCCCATGTCAGATTTCAAAATTGAATATAAAAAAATCTGTTTGCTCTTTTGAGAAATGGATTTCAGTGCAGAATTCTGCTGGAGCAGCACTATTAACTGATTCATTTTGAAAAAATTTTTTTTTCCCATGACAGTATCCCTTTAAGACGCAAAGTCCTGAAAAATCTGTAGAGATCCACATCCAACTGGAAGCGATCAACGGGAGAGGTTAGGCAATAATTGAGTCTCTTCCCCAGGACCGATACCTGTAATTCTGACAATGGAATAGAAGAGATGTTAAATACTACTTGTTCCCCCTCCTCCCTTGCTTGTTCCTCGGGGGTAGTATCCTCTTTTGTATTGCGCCCATGTTTCCTGCCACCTCTGCGTCTCCTTGGACGTCTAAAAAAGGCCGGCTGCTCCCACTGGTTTTATCCTGTGTCTCCTCTCTATGTATGGACCTCTCCATATTACGTGGTACGCTCAGGCTCCTTGCTGTTCCCCTTCCATTTCCATCAATACGATTCCATTGGTATACCCTTCCTCTCTCATAATCTGTAGTGTCACGATCAAACTTTTGCCTTTTCTGTTTCTCATTTTCTTGTTTGTATTTATCCAATTTAATCTGTATCTGTTCCTTCATATCATTAAATTCTTGTGCTGAAAAACCTGTGGCCAATTGATCACTAACCTTTTGTGTTTCCGTATGCACTATTTTAAGCTCCTTAGCAATGAATCCAACAGTTAAAGTCATTATATCATAGGAGCACTTGTTAAGAATTTGTGCAAATCTTAAACGGAATTCATCATTACCTGCAAATAGCGTAGGCCGTAGTGAAATCCGCATGCCACGAGGTATCCGTTTGTTCATAAAATATTCAGCCAGTGTTTCAGCGTGCAGCTCCAGATCAATGGCGCGACGGTTCAGTCCCTCTAATTTCCTCTGCAACTGTGAGGATACCGGGACTCTCAAAAAACCAGCCGACTGTGCAAATGACGCTACAATCTCTTCTGCTTGAGATTCTGTGTAACTGAACACCTCCCGATCCGGATGCTGTGATTCCGCCATGTAGCCAACTCCTTCTCCGATCCAATTAGTTGAAAAATATCTGAGGGTGCACGTTACTCCCGGTATAGTATATATACAAAAAGAAGTTGCAACAGCACTCACGCTTTACAGCAAGTTCAGTGGTGCACGTCCCTTGGGGATTCCGGTCAGTCCTCCACAATCTAGAAACGTAGTAACGGACAGCACTCGCTTGTAATGCTCAAAGGTATCTTTATATCAAATGTTAAAAAATGACATCACCATATGTATGCACATATAAAAAGCGACGTTTCGAGCCTACATAGGCTCTTTATCAAGCCATGTGTAGCAATGGTATCAAGAACAAACATAAACATGTGAGTATTTAAGGATCATCAAAGGAAGTGACATCGCAACATATTCATTATCCTCTATACAGGGTTGATACAATGTATACTGAACACTGGTTGAATTAGATACATAACACTTGTAGAAACAGATATAGCTACAAAAATAAATACAAATTGTAATCCTTATTAAGGCCTGCTGGATGAAGTGAATGTAACCTTTTAATCCACCATACTTCCCGTTGTTTAAGCCTAAATTCACGGTCTCCTCCCCTAACTAAGGGGGGCACATGCTCTAATACCATGAACCGTAATTGATCCACAGTACAGATGCAGCCACTTTGGTTTGTCTGTTTGACACAGAATAACTAAACACAGATATCCCATTTATCTCATTTAACACAGAAAACTGTGTCACAACATCCCATCTAATTAAAGCATTCACCATTGTGAACAATGGTGCTTTGGTATGCTAATGAAAAGGTTAAATGCATTAAATGAGTTAAGATGACTTTAGATAACCCAGTTTCTTCAATTAACCCTGAGTCATGACGCATTTAACTCACAAATCCAAGTGGCTTCATCTGTATGTCCCTTTTCTTTGAAATGACGTGACAATGGTAAAGCAGTGTTTCCCAATTTGATGGTGGACTTGTGTTGTGATATCCGTGATTTGGCCTTTTGGATAGTTTCCCCGACGTAAATCATGCCACATGGGCAAACTATCGCATACACCACAAATTGTGATAAGCAGGTGTGGTATCCCCTAATTTGAATAGACTCTCCAGTACCTGGATGTAAGAAGAATTTGCCTTTAATCACATGTCGGCACTGTTTGCAGTCAAGGCAAGGATACATACCACTGTTACGTTGCCCCAAAAATGTGCTCGCGACTGGTTTATATGTTGGCACTGAAGTCTTGGTTAATGTAAGGATCCGCTTCCACGTTCCTTCCGGCGCAGGCGCAGGCGCGCTCATCGGGGAACCGATGCGCGTCAGCGCGCAGCGTTGGACGCCGGCGACGGTCGCCGACGCAGGGGCGTCAGCGACGGACGCCGATGACGGACGCACTGACGTCAGCTGTGCGACGCCAGCGTGATGACGCCAGTTTGGTGCCAAATAGCTCTATTTAGTCCTAACCAGTACTGTGACTCCTTGCCTGGTTATTAGGTTATTTGACTGAAACCCTAGCATTGTATTCTACTGATCTTCTGTGTTTGACCTCAGCTTGTTCCCGGATTGTCTATTGCCGCCTGCCCTGATCTTCTTGCCTGACCTCGTTTACGACTCTTCGCTGCCTGCCCCCGACCTCGGCCTGTCTGACTTCGCTTCTGCCTGAACCCTCTGTACTTCGCTTCGGTTAGTCTCATTGGCTACTCGTCACTTCACTTCTCCCTGTTCCACTCCAGGTGGGTTAGTGTTGTGCGAGGCGCTTGTGGGTTCGTGTTCTACAAGTTCCTGCTCCTTCTTCGTTGGATCAGACGGTAAGCCTGACAGTATAACCAGGCCATGGATCCAACCGAAGGGGCTTCTCCATTTGCTGTCCTGACGCAACAACTGTCATCTCTGACTCAAGCCGTTCGGGAGCTGCAGAGCGGTTACGCTCAGCTACAGGAACACATCAGAACACATCCTCCGGCTGCAAACCCTTCCTCTGCTGCAGCATCCTCTTCCTCTGCTCCAGCTGAAGTACAAGTGATCACTTCCGAAATTTCGGAGCCGAAAGTCGCTTTCCCCGAAAAGTTTGCTGGAGACCGGAAATTATTTCGCAACTTTAGAAGTAGCTGCAAGTTGCTATTTTCGCTTAAACCCCACACCTATCCAAATGAACAGACACGAGTGGGGGTTGTCATTTCTTTCCTGACTGGCGAGCCCCAGACGTGGGCCTTCCGCTTGTTGGATCGGCAAAGTCCTGTTTTGGCCACTGTGGACTCTTTCTTTGATGCCATGGCTGTGGTCTATGATGACCCACACAGAACCTCCACTGCCGAAGCCGCCCTGCATGCCTTGAGGCAAGGTACCCGTCCTGTCGAGGACTACACTCTGGAGTTTCGCCAGTGGGCCGAGGATACGGAATGGAATCCTGCAGCTCTGAAAAACCGCTATCGTCTGGGCCTTTCCGCTGAATTAAAGAATGAGTTGGCCCGTACAGGCATTCCTGACACCTTGGAGGAGCTTATCCATATATCCATTCAGTTGGATCAAAGACTGAGAGAACGTAGGGAGGAGGAAAAGGCTGAAAAAGCTGGTCTGGTGTCTCCTACTTGGCTCTTACCTTCTGCTCCACCTCCTATCCGTATGCCTCCTATGATGACATCTACGGTTCCTACAGCCACTAACAGTTCTGCCCCAGAGCCGATGCAGATTGGAGCCATTAAGCCTGCATTAACTCCTGAAGAACGCCTCAGACGCCGCAGGCTTAATCTTTGCCTGTACTGCGGTCAAGCAGGTCATCTTCTTCGGAATTGTCCGACCCATCCCTCGGGTAAGGAGACTTATGAAAGAGACTTTAACGGTTGCAACTTTTCTGTGTCCTTACTCACAATTTCTCTATCCTTGCAGTGGGGAGACAAAGTGGTGGAACTCCAAGCAATACTTGATTCCGGGGCAAGTGGGTGCTTCTTGGACCGTGAAGTTGCTCTTCAGTTCCAAATTCCTCTCCAATCCAAGAAGAACCCTATAGCTCTTCGTGTGGCGGATGGTTCTCTAATTACCTCGGGTCCTGTGGTTCAAGAGACTGCTGCACTTTTTGTTGTGATTAATAAAATTCATGCTGAAGTAATGAATTTTGATGTGCTGACGTCTCCATTATTCCCTATCATTTTAGGGTTACCCTGGCTACAGAGACATAATCCTTCTATCAATTGGGCCACTGGCGGTGTAACATTTTCTTCTAAATTTTGCCTTTCTAAATGTACATTAGAGAATTCGCCTTCTTCAATTAAAGTATGTTCCCTTTCTTCTTCTTCTGAAATTCATGATCTTCTTCCTCTGGCGTATTGGGAATTCGCTGATGTCTTCAACAAGAGAGGGGCCGATAGGCTACCTCCCCATCGTATTTATGATTGTCCCATTAATCTTCTTCCAGGAGCTCAAATCCCTTTTGGACGTATTTATCCTTTAACTGAGCCTGAACTCTTGGAATTGCGCACTTATTTGGATGAAAATCTAGCCAAGGGATTTATCCGACAATCTTCTTCTCCTGCCGGAGCTGGGATCTTCTTCGTTGAAAAGAAAGATCATTCTTTGAGACCGTGTATCGATTATAGAGACTTGAATAAGATCACGGTCAAAAATCGTTACCCTCTTCCTCTCATTCCAGAGCTGTTCCAACGATTTAAGGAAGCCAAGATTTTCTCTAAGCTTGATCTTCGAGGGGGCCTACAACTTAGTTAGAATTCGGGAAGGGGATGAATGGAAGACAGCGTTCCGTACCCGTTATGGTCACTTTGAATATCTTGTCATGCCGTTTGGACTTTGTAATGCCCCCGCAACGTTTCAGCATTTTGTCAACGATGTCTTTCGAGACTTTCTCGATATTTTCGTCATCATTTATCTGGACGATATTCTAATTTTTTCTAGTTCTTTGGAAGAGCATAGAATACATGTGAAGAAAGTTCTTGCCCGCCTCCGTACTCACCAGCTCTATGCCAAGGTCGAGAAATGCGTTTTTGAACAGACATCTGTGGACTTTTTGGGGTTTTTTATCTCTCCTTTAGGAATTCAAATGGATTCTAAGAAAATCTCGGCAATTATTGATTGGCCTATTCCCTCTTCTAAGAAAGCTGTTCAACGCTTCATTGGATTCTCAAATTTCTATAGAAAATTCATTAAGAATTTTTCTCGAATTATTTTACCAATAACTGAACTCACACGTTGTAATCAAAAATTCTCCTGGTCACCACAGGCTCAGATGGCTTTTGAGAGATTGAAAAGACTCTTCACGTCGGCTCCAATTCTTCGTCATCCAGACTTGGCTCTTCCATTCACATTAGAGGTCGATGCCTCAGAAAGTGCTGTGGGCGCTGTTTTATCACAGAGGTCTGGGATTCAAGAAGAACTCCATCCAGTCGCTTTTTTTTCATGCAAATTGGCCAAGTGTGAATGTAACTATGATGTGGCGGATCGTGAATTACTTGCTATTAAACTGGCATTAGAAGAGTGGAGGTATCTCCTCGAAGGGTCCAAACATCCAATTCTCATTTTCACTGACCATAGGAATTTGGAGTACCTGCGTTCCGCCAAGAGATTAAGACCTAGACAGGCAAGATGGGCCCTTTTCTTCATGCGATTTAACTTTCACCTTACCTACTGGCCCGGGTCAAAGAATATCAAGGCTGATGCTCTTTCCCGCATGTTCTCCTCTGAGGATGAGACTCTCTCTTCTCCTGAGACAATTCTAAACTCTAATAACTTTCTTTTGTTACAATCTGTTCTTGTGGATCAAATTAAGGATGCCTCTAAAACTGTTTGTGAACCCTCTCTTCTGCCCAAAGAAGGGTTTCTTCTTCATGAAGGAAAAATTTTTGTTCCTGAACAGATGCGTTTGGAGGTTCTCAAGAACATTCATGATTCTAAACTGGCGGGTCATCCAGGTATAAAGAAAACTATTGTTTCTGCTAAAAGACTGTTTTGGTGGCCTGGGATGACTAAAGACTGTTCGAAATTTGTCTCTTCGTGTGAATTCTGTACCAGGTCCAAGGATTCTCATGTTCGACCTATTGGCCTCCTGCAACCCCTTCCAGTTCCTTCTCGTCCTTGGGGCTCAGTGTCAATGGACTTTATTTCTGATTTACCACTCTCCTCTGATTGCTCCGCTATTGTTGTCTTTATTGACCGCCTGACCAAGATGGCTCATTTTAAATCCCTGCCTGGACTTCCTTCTGCCTCTGAGATGGCCGATTGTTTTATCAAGGAAGTAGTAAGACTTCATGGCCTTCCCGATGAAGTAGTATCTGATCGTGGTCCACAGTTTACGTCTCAATTCTGGAAAGCTTTATGTGGGGCTCTTAAGATTTCTGTGTCACTTTCATCGGCTTTTCATCCTCAAACCAATGGCCAGACGGAGCGAACTAATCAGACTCTTGAGCAGTATCTGAGATGTTACTCATCGTATCTCCAGGATGATTGGGTTAATCTCCTGCCTCTAGCGGAATTTGCCTATAATAATGCCCAACATTCTTCTATCAATCAGTCCCCCTTCTTTGCAAATTACGGTCTACATCCTGTCACCTTCCCTTCCTCCATTGTTTCTGATATTCTTGTTCCTGCAGTCAAGGATCGGTTAACCTTTTTGGCTGATAATTTTCTGAAGCTCCAGAGGAACATGAGGAGAGCGCAACAGAATTTCAAGATCTATGCAGACAAAAAACGAAGAAGTGATCCAGAGTTTAAGGTGGGGGACCGCGTTTGGTTATCTACTGTTAATCTCAAGTTGTCCTGCCCCAGTAAGAAGTTGGGTCAACGGTTCCTGGGTCCTTTTCTTATTACTCGGCAGATTAATCCTGTGGCTTTTCAACTTAAGCTCCCGGCTACCTGGCGTATTCATCCAGTTTTTCATTCTGCTCTACTAAAACCAGCCTCCACATTCCACTTTCCTGGCCGTACAACTTCTCCTCCACTTCCTGTTGTTGTGGACGGTCAAGAAGAATTCGAGGTTGAGAAGATCCTGGATTCCCGTGTTAGGGGCAAGCATCTACAATATTTGGTCAGTTGGAAAGGCTTTGGTCCGGAAGAGAATTCTTGGGAACCTGTTTCGAACATCCATGCTGCTGAGCTATTGAAGAATTTTCACAAGAGCTACCCTGATAAACCTTCTGCCAGTTGCGTCCTGAGGCCGCTCCTTGACGGGGGGCAATGTAAGGATCCGCTTCCACGTTCCTTCCGGCGCAGGCGCAGGCGCGCTCATCGGGGAACCGATGCGCGTCAGCGCGCAGTGTTGGACGCCGGCGACGGACGCCGGCGCGAAGGCGCCGGCGACGGTCGCTGACGCAGGGGCGTCAGCGACGGACGCCGATGACGGACGCACTGACGTCAGCTGTGCGACGCCAGCGTGATGACGCCAGTTTGGCGCCAAATAGCTCTATTTAGTCCTAACCAGTACTGTGACTCCTTGCCTGGTTATTAGGTTATTTGACTGAAACCCTAGCATTGTATTCTACTGATCTTCTGTGTTTGACCTCAGCTTGTTCCCGGATTGTCTATTGCCGCCTGCCCTGATCTTCTTGCCTGACCTCGTTTACGACTCTTCGCTGCCTGCCCCCGACCTCGGCCTGTCTGACTTCGCTTCTGCCTGAACCCTCTGTACTTCGCTTCGGTTAGTCTCATTGGCTACTCGTCACTTCACTTCTCCCTGTTCCACTCCAGGTGGGTTAGTGTTGTGCGAGGCGCTTGTGGGTTCGTGTTCTACAAGTTCCTGCTCCTTCTTCGTTGGATCAGACGGTAAGCCTGACAGTTAATTTAGACCCTATAGTTTTTCCTCTTTTGTATGAGATCAGTGGAGGGGAAATAAATTCCCTCACCGTAGGATAGGCTCTACATAGAATTGGCCAATGTTTCTGTAGGATGCCATTTATTTGTCTAGAAAGTCCACCGTGTTGTGTAACAAAGGTAATTCTAGGGCCCTTCACTTTTCTAGATTTTGACTGTCCTATAGCCTTTTCGCCGAACACGGTGGACTTTCTAGACAAATAAATGGCACAGTATCATAAATGTCTTGGTCTGGGCCCTCCCTGCTTGGTTGTACAGGTATGGGATCCGTTATCTGAAATTGAATTAAAATGAGCTGCATAGTTTTGTGCCATCTGCAAACACTGATACATTGATTAAAATGACCTCACTTAAGTTATAGAGTATGTTTAATAAAAGTGGACCCAATACAGAACCTTGCAAGACCCCACTAAGAACTTTACGCCAAGTAGAGAATATACCATTAATAACCACCCTCTGTACATGATCTTGTAGCCAGTTTAAAGGGGTTGTTCACCAGAAATAAAGACTTTTTACAATGACTTTCTATTTTTTATGTGTGACTGTTTTTCTAATATTCAAGAGTAAATTGAAAATTTTCACCTTCTAAAGCAGCTCTGGGAGGGGGGTTGCCGACCTTGAAGAACAATGTAAAAACAACTGAACTGAAAAAAGTGATTGAAAGGTGAACATCCCCTTTAATGTACAAACAACTATGTTGATGGGCGAATCTATCCCGCTTCCTTTCATCAGAAAAATTCGTGAAACAGTGAAAAAATAAGCTAAATGGCGAAAAACTCAGTTAACGCATGTCAATGGGCGTCAAAATAATTTTTACTTGAGCGACAATTTTTATACACGTGCCTATTTTGTCCAAATGCATTACAGTCAATGAGTGTCCGAATAATTTTGACGCCTGGCAATTTTTATGTGCCCGCCAATTTGACTTGCGACACATTTTTTTTGATGCAGCAAATTTTTCGCCAGTAAATTTTTGCAGCCGTTTCGCAAAAACATGCCTAGCGAATTTATTCACTCATAACTACAAACAACTTTACTAAGACCGATAGACTTTCATTTAGAAAGCAGTCGTTTGTGGGCAATATATCAGAATTCAAATTAGGGATGCACCAAAACCAGGATTCGGTTCGGGATTCGGACAGGATTCAGCCTTTTTCAGCAGGATTCCGAATCCAAATCCTAATTTGCATATGCAAATTAGGGGCGGGAGGTAAATCTGTGACTTTTTGTCACAAAACAAGGAAGTAAAAAATGTTTTCCCCTTCACACCCCTAATTTGCATATGCAAATTAGGATTCGGATTCGGTTCGGTATTCAGCCGAATCTTTTACCAAGGATTCGGGGGTTCTGCTGAATCCAAAAAAGTGGATTTGGTGCATCCCTAATTCAAATAGGTCACATATACTGTAACCCCATTGTCCAACTTCTGACTAACCTTATTATAAACAGCAATGTTATTAGTCTGAGAAAACTTATCCTTCTTAAAACCATACTGTTTACTGCTGCTTTCTGGAAAAATGCCTTTCTCCAGAACATAATGATTGTAGTCAGGTGTGTTTCAGCTTGTAATGGCGCCTGAGGGGGCATTCAAAATACCACCCCGCCCATCACGCCTACTTTAAGATCGCGGACGGGGGTCCGGGGGGTGCATCACAAAATTGCTCTCTCTGCACTAGAAAAGCCAAATTTCCAGAAATTCTGCTCTTAAAGTTACTAGGAGCAGCTTTTTGCCACCCCTGGTAACTTCTGGGGAGATGCCACCTGAGGCAAGGTGCTCACCTTGCCTCATGGCAGAAACACCTCTGATTGTAGTTCTCCTTTAACATAAACTAAAGCAGAATATTAATCTTGCTGTTATTTAGTACACAAAATGTATGCAGTATGTTTCAGTCCCTAAAAAATTGTTTGTGCTTTGGCAAAAAAGCCACAATGACATTTTAATGGTGCTGGGATTAAGTGAGATTCTATAACAATTGTACATTTGCTGGAATAAAGACAAATAATTGGTCAGCCAGCTCAATATAAACATGATAAGAGTCTACCTTTTTAAGGAGTTTTATTTATCTTTAATTTGTTTTAGTTTTGTGTTGTCATCACTTTTCAAATAAATAACTTTTTGAAATGTAATTAATGTGTGTGGTGAATACCACTAGGTTATTTTCTTTGGCACTGAACTAACTTATTTAAATTGAATGCTTGTTTGCATATAAAGAAAATTAAATTGGTAGGAATTGTATGTGTTTTCATCCGACCAACATGTGCTTCATTAAAGAACAGATCTATTCCCCATGGAAACTTTCATAACAAAGGATGGACATTCTGATATCTGGACCATTGTATTCATTGTTCAAATGGGTTCTTTCATAACAGAGGACAAATATTCTAATATCAGGACCATCTTATGCATTGTCAAATACGTTTGAAGTAGGTATTTTTAATTTATTTACTGTGTGTCTGTGTTCTTCTGGTTGGCACACATTTAAAAAAAGTGTTAAAAAAAGTGTTTAAAAGGTAATGAATACACTGCCTAAAATTTCATATGTTTTGTGAATTAAATATTTTTTGTGAATTAAATATTTTAAAAGATACAGTGTGATGACTGCAAACCACATTTTAATACTTTGGAGTATCATACCTGTTATTAGAGTAAGGGGCATTTTTATTATGTTATCATTGGTGGTTCGGTGGCGGCATGGCAGCAGAGGGGTTAAAAGCAGGAGCAGGCTTACCCTTTCCAGCGGCGAGCCTGAGCAGTAAAAAAAAATATTGTCATTGTGGTTATCGCCGCTTGCATTGAGGAGAAACAATATTTAGAAGTTACAATTTAAATTCAGTTAATGGCGGTTCTTATATAAATATGCTTGGTAAGGCAGCCTGCTGAGGTAAGATGAGGTAAGCAGAGGCTGGCAAGTCTAATTGAAATAATTCTAAGCTATAATTTATAATGCTTATGGATATAGCAAGTGGTAGTATTACAATATGTGTTGGAATAAAATAAGATGCAGCATTTCTCCACCTCACCTCATGTCCAGAGTCTTTTATCTCCTACTTGGGTCAACATGCACTTGCGAGCTAACAAACCCATGGTGTAAAAAGCTGTTTAAAATAAATGGTGGATTTATCAAGGTGTGTGTAAATTATACACCATGTGAATGCCAGATTTACAGATGTTATTTTACATGCTTCTGATGGAAATCACTAGTAATGCTTAAAAAATTGTAAGCCATTTTTTTACTAATAATAATTAATTATTATAATAATAATAAATATGCACTTAAATGTAGAGCAGTTTGCAAAGTACAAAATTCTGATTCAAAATACTATTACAAACAATGCAGCATTTTCCACAATATTGGAAATGAGCTGTGTTATGTGTTAGGGATGCATATAATGCAGGAACTGCTTTGGGATTTAGTTAAATCTCTACACTTTCATATGTAGCTGAACCAAATCCAGTCCACTAAATCAGGCCTGGGCCAAGCCGGTGCCCAAGGCACCCAGCCGGCCGATTCGCCCCCTCCCTTGCCTGTCTAGCCAATATAGCGAAATGGGAGCATGCATGGAGGAGTGCGCCAAACACCAGTGGGGGAACAAGGGTCGTGACCAGGGGTAGTCGAAAGAAGAGGTACGTGCTTGCCTCCCCCACTTTTGTTGCGCCCTAGGAACATGCCTCTTCTTCCTACCCCTATTTCTGCCCCTCCATTAAATTAATGAAACTGTTTTTTTTGTTCAGTACTGACACTTTTTGAATTATTTCTCAAGATTAAATTTTCAAATAATGTTCAGATTTGGTTTGAGATTCGGCCAAATCCTATGTATTCAATAAAATGCAAAATGATAGATCTGGTGCATCACTATTTGTGACACATAAAAGGCTGTAATTTATTTGCATTGCTTGTGAAAATAAAATAAAAAGTTTGTAAAACACATAAAACAATGCCCCAGAAACAATTGATAAAGCAAAATTATGAAATATGGCACATTTAAGTGCTTGTTTACCCAGCAAATACATCTAGAGCATTGCTGTGCTCTGCAACTCATTCTGGATTAAAGATGCAGTGCAAGATGCAAAGTATTGGTACAAAGCAGCACAGGCAGTTTTTATTTACACTTTGCATTCATTGATGTTATGTAATTTGCACATCATGTATAACTGCAAGTTAGGAGGAAGGTAAGAGGTGGGATGGGGATCACCCTTATTTCACCCCCTGGCTGTCCCTTATAGATACAGGGCTGTATTTATCTGGAAAGTGCAGGTATGGGATGGTGCAAATGGTACAAATGTGATGGCTTGCATTTTGTTTGCACTGTGCATCTTTATGGTTAAAGTATTGAACATGTTCAGAATTTTTATACCCATTTTAAATTCTTATATATATGTGCTGGTTACATACCTCACAACTCTTGATGAGTGTGGTATTTATGGAACCTACTGTACATTCCCATAGTGTGCGTTTGTATTAAAAATTGCTTTTTACATGTATATTCATGTTTTGAATCAGAGTGAGATAAGGTACTGTAAAATGCTTATTTCTGGAATTCAGTGTACAGTATTTTTCAAATATTTCAGAATTTCTAGTTTAATGCACAAATACATATATAGTCATTTTGATTTCGTATTTCATATTTTTTGGGAATTAACATTGTGGATACATTTTCGTAAATGGAGCACAAATGATGGGAGTTTGCCCAAGCGCACCCAATGTGCAAGGTTGTTGTGCACGAAAAGAGCGTTGACAGTGACTTCGATTCACACATTGCAAAACTGTTTTGCAAATATTTTCTCTGCCACCAAAGTTGTGGCATAATTCAGTCGCAGAATGTGCACATAAATATTTGCAATTTGAGATTTTTGACATATTTAAAAAGCTTTTAAAGACATTCGCATTGTGAAAAATAAATCGCAATTCTGTTTGCACCACACTTATTCAGCTTTGGAAATATAACCATGCACTGGGAAAATATATTCACTTTGTGAACCAATCTGCCCTATGCAAAGTTTATAAATGACCCCCAGTGTGTTTGGTATGTTGGATAAACAATGTAATGTGGATTCTCACACCCTCCTTTCCAGTGGATATAGATAAGCCTGGTGCATGTGGGTGGAGGCTCAGCAACCTCCCAATGCAATTCTGTGGAATAAAACCTCACGGCACTCAGGTCTGTGTGAAAATTTCAATCTTTTATTGAAGTGGAGTGCAATGCAATGATTCAGGGGTAACCCCCTTTGTCAAGCATACGAATTACAACACACATGTGCATATAAATAGGTCATAAATAATTCAATTAGGATGATATCATTAATTAACATGATTAAAATGAGAGAAATCCACATAGCCTTTGATAAAAAGAAAAAATTAGTACATAGCTCCAAATATAAAAACATGCCCATCAACCAGTAATATCTACTAAAAAGCAAAAAAACTCTTAGCTTATGTGAAGAAAACAGGAGTCTAGGATAGCTGACCCTGATAATAAATTACGTAGAAAAATAAGTTATATTCCTCATTCAGCCCTTTCGGATGACGAGTCTGCAGATGCCAAATCCAATGACATTCACTTTGATTTAGTACCCTTTTAATGTCTTGCCCTTGTCCAACAGTTACTTTTTCAACAATTTGCCATCTTACTTGTGATACCTGGTGGCCATGGGTGTGAAAGTGTTTAGCTAACAGGGTTTCTTTCTTAGTTTTCTGCTCCCTTTTGTTGCCCTTTTGAATGCCACCCATATCAATGTTAAATTTTTGAGACCCTTCAGATGTATCAGATTTAAAATTACGTATTACATATTTATGTTCATTCAATCTGGTTTTAATGGGTCTAGTGGTTTGTCCTACATAGGCCTTGCCACACGGGCACTTTATGCAATAAATCACATTATGACTATCACAGGTGGAAAAACAATTGATAGGATGTTTAGTGCCCAATGTTGGGTGCATCACCACCTCACCGAGTATGATATCGTTACAGTGTCCACATTGTCCACAGGAAAATGTGCCCTTAATATTAGTCCTCTGGTGTAAATCACCTTTGTGCATTTGTTTTGGTTTAATTCAATCTGCAATATATTTACCCCTCCGAAATATTGGGGAAAGTTGAAATAAATGGCCCAATTTAGTATCTGCTTGAAGTATTTGCCAATTTTTGTAATTATTTTACATAAAGTCTCCTCACGAGGGATTCTTGAAACTTCCTGTTTAACCCAAAACAATTCACTTTCCTTTTCCTCCTGTTCAAATAGATTATCATTAGAAGTAATACGTTTTACTCTTAACAATTGGCTTCTAGGAAGACCCTTAAAGACCCCAGGTGGATGGAAACTAGAGACTCACACCAAATTATTTTTGTCAGTGGGTTTAGTGTAAAGTGACGTCACAAATTTGTTCCCTGCTCTTTTAACATTCACGTCTAAGAAATTTAATTCACTCTCTTGGGCCTCAAAAGTAAACATGATGGTATTGTGCACACTGTTCAAAATGGTTAACAAATAGAACCAAATTAT
This sequence comes from Xenopus laevis, assembly GCF_017654675.1. Taxonomy (NCBI): domain Eukaryota; kingdom Metazoa; phylum Chordata; class Amphibia; order Anura; family Pipidae; genus Xenopus; species Xenopus laevis. Next base: position 85,068,764 of record NC_054381.1, on the reverse strand, counting down.
CAAGACTGCTCGTACAAAGAAAAAAAGTATCATCCACATATCTCATAAAAGAGTGAATGGGAATGGTAAATTTTGTATTAAAATATAGAAATTATCCATAAATATATTTGCGTAAGCCAGAGCCATGTTTGCCCCCATTGCGCAGCCTTGTAACTGTAGATAATACTCAGTCTTATATTGAAAATAATTTTTAGTAAGTACACATTCAAGCAGTGTGCACACAAAATTCACCATATGTGTTGGTAGAGGACCCTAAGACAAATAAGTACGAATGATTTCAATCCCCTCCCCATGGGGTATAGATGTATAAAGGTACTTTACATCAAGTGAGCACAGAAAAAAGTTTTCTTTAGGTATTTGTACTTTTTCCAATCTGTTTAGAAAATCCACAGTATCAACCAAACAAGGTGTCAAACTGGGTAACAATTCCTGTAAGTATGTATTAATAAATATGGCTAAAGGTTGCCATAGAGAACTCACATTAGACACTATGGGACGACACGGGGGATTCAACAAATCTTTGTGAATTTTCGGTAGAAAATATATATACGTTGTCTTAGGGGCACGCTTAAGTAATAATTGGGCAATCTCATCAGAAATAATTCCCTCCAGAGTAGCATCATTCAATAAAGAACGTATCTAATTTTTAAATTTAAAAATGGGATCCCCTGTTGTTGGGACATGCATAAGCCATGAAAACTGCACTATTCATATATGGGGTTCTTCCACATATCATGTAGTTTTGGCATCAACAATTTTCTCCAGCTCTCCCAGGTCAGTTAAATGGAAATACAAGCACATCCTACAATGAAAATTGATATTTAGAAATTTGCATTTATTTCTTTTAGCACTGAACAATAAAATGGTATTGCTCACTTATCTGGGAAAATTTAGAATGCTTATGCTGTGAAAAAAAGAAACAGTGTATATTTTTTCCCCTAGGAAATGGTGTTAATGTAACAGTACACACATTTTTAATATTTTTTAGTGATTCACACATTTTTGTCCTCACGTTGACAGAGGTCAATATTTTTTACCATACATATTTAATGTTGTATGGCTAAATCCTATTGTTGCTACAGTATGCCATTATTTATAAACAAATTAATATGGATGAAATGTGGTGTTCTCAAAGTTATGACCATTGAGTGCGGCAGCTAATATTGTGTGCTAATATGCATTTATCTTACTTTGTAATGTTATATAATTTATTATAAAGGACTCTATAAATATTTCAGGTTGTTTTCAGTGGGCAAAATTATTTACAAGCTATTAATGTTTGATTTTCTAACTTTGCTAAACAGAAATTGCAATTTAAATTATGTCTAGCATCTATAAATAGTGCATCTTATTTCACAAATGACTTAAGGGTAAAAATAGCAAGCATGTAAAATTGGGGAAGTGTCAATTTTCTTTGAGAATGTGACATTTGCTTCTCTAGGCTTAATGTGGTCATCAGGGGAAAATAATGACTTGAAAATCCAATTTCAGCCTTTCCATTTTATTCAAGAAAAAAAGGTTTATCTATTTTGACCTCTTGTGTCTTGTTATCACAATCAACTGTTTGTAATTCTTGTTTATGAAATGTTGCATGAAAAGACAGACCTACCAGACTGTGTAACTTCTCTGTCATTATATGCTACAATATATTTATATATATATATATATATATATATATATATATATATATATATATATATATATATATATATATATATATATATATAACACCGTACTTATTGGCACCGTTAAAAAAACTGTTGTTACAAATGTGCAGGCTGCACTACATGCAGAAATATGCTAACTGGAAAGAATTTCTATCACCCACATGCAGGGAAATCCATTGAGATAAAACATAGGCTAACATGCACCAGGACACATGTAATGGCAGGATTCGGCCTTTTTCAGCAGATTCGGCCGAATCCTTCTGCCTGGCCGAACTGAATCCGATCCTAATTTGCATATGCAAATTAGGGGAGGAAGGGAAATTGCAAGACTTTTTGTCACAAAACATGGAAGTAAAAAAAAAGCTTCCCCCTTCCCATCCCTAATTTGCATATGCAAATTAGGATTCGGTTTGGTATTCGCCGAATCTCTTGCAAAGGATTCAGGGGTTCGGCCAAATCCAAAATAGTGGATTCAGTGCATCCCTAATAATTATATGTCCCTGTGGGTTAACATACGTAGGCAAAACCCAAAATTCTTTGCGCGAACGCATGGGTAATCATAGGTCAGCACTACCTAATCCTCGCCGTGGGGATGACCGTTGCCGCATGTTACTGCAGAGGGAAACATTTTGGATTCAAAAATGAAATACACTATCTCCAAGGAGCCTTAATGAATCTTGTTCATATTTATCTTTCTTAGATGAACGCTAAGAATTGTTTTTAACATACAAGAATGTTTAAGTACATTTGTATCCATTTACTTTTTGGTTGTTTTTACTGTTTTAGTTGTTTTTACTTTTTGGTTGTTCTCTAGGTGGCAGGATTTTTTTATAATTTCACAAGAAATCCTGGATTAATTGGTTTGATGTGGGACACCTGTTGGTAGCGCCTGTCTGGGGGAAGTGAACCTATGAGGTTATAAATTTGTTATTTTGTCTTATTTTCTGTTATCTTGATAAAGACCCTTTTGAGGGTCGAAACGTCAAATCTAATAAAGCTTTTTTATCTCAAAAGTCCCTAGAGTGCAACAGCATTTTTGTAAATTCTCTCTCTCTCTCTCTCTCAGAGAAAAAAACAAAACAGCTTCACTTCAGCAGTATATAAGTCCAAAATAAGAATAGCTTACTTGCCAAATATATAACATCCGGACAGCATTCTCTGTTCAACTCAGCAGTGAGTTACCACACGTGAGGATATATACCGGTCATCTACAATATATCCCCCCCAGCTTCTACATACCCCCCTCCTCTGCCTTAACCCAGGGGAGGTGGAGGCACCAGAAGAGCCCAAACAATGGACTCGGGAAAGAGCATCAGCATTCAGGTGCTGTTTTCCGGGTCTGTGCTCTACCCTAAACTTAAACTCCTGGAGTGCCAGGAACCACCGTGTTACTCTGGCATTTGCCCCTTTTTTCTGCTTCATCCATGTGAGTGGGGCATGATCAGAAACCAGCCTGAACCTTCTACCTAAAAGGTAATAACGGAGCGAGTCCAAGGCCCACTTGATGGCCAGGCATTCTCGCTCAACTATCGCATAGTTTTTCTCTGCTGTAGTTAGATTTCTACTGAGGAACACCATGGGATGCTCTTCCCCATTAATGATCTGTGATAATACAGCTCCCAGACCTACATCTGAAGCATCGGTCTGGACAATAAACTCCTTTGAGAAATCTGGAGCCACCAAGATGGTGTGATTACAAAGTGAGGACTTGAGCTCCATAAAGACCTTTTCAGCATCAGTGTTCCACTCAATCATAATTGACTTATGAACTTTGGACAGGTCTGTTAATGGAGCAACTATAGTGGTGAAATCGAGGACCAACCTACGGTAGTACCCAACTATTCCCAGGGCAGGGCCAGTTCTGGTCTGCATCTATCTTATTTAACTGGGGTTTTACTAGCCCTCTTCCAACGATGTACCCAAGGTACCTTGCCTCTTCCATACCTAGGGCACACATTTCTGGGTTCACTGTGAATCCTCCCTCTCTCAAGGAGTCAAGAACTGCCTGGACTTTAGGCAAATGGGACTCCCAGTCCCTACTAAAGATGACAATGTCATCCAGGTAAACGGAGGTGTACCTGTGATGGGACCTCAAAAGCTTGTCCATTGCCCTTTGGAACGTGGCTGGGGCTGTTTGTAAACCAAAGAGCATTCTCCTATATTGAAAATGGCCATCTGGAGTGGAAAATGCTGTTTTCTCCCTTGCTGCCTGAGTTAGGGGTATTTGCCAATACCCTTTTGTGAGGTCCAAAGTGGTGATATACCGGGCAGGACCCAACCTCTCTATAAGTTCATCAACCCGGGGCATGGCATAGGCATCAAATCTGGAAATTTCATTGAGTTTTCGGAAATCATTGCAGAATCGCAGAGTACCGTTGGGCTTGGGTACCAACACAATAGGACTTGACCATTCACTCTGTGACTCTTCAATAACTCCTAATTCCAACATTTTTTTTACCTCCTCTGAGACAGCCTGCCCGCGAGCCTCTGGAATGCGGTAAGGCTTGAGACACACCTTTACTCCCGGCTCTGTAATTACATCATGCTCTATGACATTAGTGATCCCCGGCAAATCAGAAAAAATATCTTTGTTTCTCTGCAGAAACTCCCTGACTTGCTGGGTCTGAGCTTTTGACAATGCTGTTGCCACATGGACACTGTCAGCACCAACCTGAGACTCAGATTTCCCACTAGCCAGTGCAGAAACGGGTTCTCTATCCCTCCAAGGCTTTAACAAATTTATGTGATAGATTTGGTAGGGCTTTCTCTTACCAGGTTGGTGAACCTTATAGTTCACTCACCCACTTTTTCTACAATTTCAAATGGGCCCTTCCACCTGGCCAAGAATTTGCTCTCTACAGTGGGGATCAACACTGCTACTCTATCTCCCACCTGGAATTGTCTCACCTTAGAGGACCGGTTGTATACCCGGGCTGAGCCTCTTGGGCACTTTGCATGTGTTCCTTAACCAGTGGCATCACTCCTGCAATTCTTTCCCTCATTTGAGCGACATATTCCAAAACACTTTTGTGAGGAGTAGCTTCACTCTCCCAAGCCTCCTTTACAATATCAAGCAGTCCCCTGGGCCTGCGCCCGTACACCAACTCAAAGGGGGAGAAACCTGGGGACGCCTGAGGCACCTCTCGAATTGCAAATAAAAGAGCAGGTAATAAACAATCCCAATCCTTACCATCTTTTTGTACCATCCGCTTTAGCATTGTTTTTAAGGTCTTATTAAAACGTTCAACCAAGCCATCTGTCTGAGGATGGTAGACAGACGTACGTAACTTCTTTATCTGGAAGTTGCACACACCAGCCATAACCTTTGACATGAATGGGGTACCCTGGTCAGTTAGTATCTCCTTGGGGAAGCCTGTCCTTGAAAACATCAGGAACAGCTCACGGGCAATGGCTTTAGATGTGGCATTCCTTAAGGGAATAGCTTCTGGGTATCGGGTGGCATAATCAAGGATTACCAAGATATACTGATGCCCTTGGGCAAATTTTACCAGGGGACCTACCAAGTCCATGGCTATACGTTCAAATGGTACTTCGATAATGGGTAAAGGCACCAAGGGGCCATGAAAATGAGAAGCCAGGGCTGTTAACTGGCAGGTGGGACAGGACGCACAGTAAGTTTTTACTTCGGACTTTAAACCTGGCCAGTAAAACCGGTCTGTGATTCTTGCTTCGGTCTTCTCTGCCCCCAAGTGTCCACCCAGGGCATCATTATGCGCCAGGTCAAGTACCATTCGTCTGTATGGCCGGGGAACTAACAGTTGTTCAACAACCTCCTCATGGACGTTGGTGACTCTATAAAGCAGATCACTATTTACAGCAAAGTGCAGCTGGTTCTTGGGGAACACCATTTATCACCACCACCACTTGTTCTCTAGCACCTTAACTAAGGTGGGATCCTGCATCTGGGCAGTGCTAAAGGCTCCCCTTGACACATCCAGATCAGGAGATACGGGATTTGATGAATCATCCTCATCATCCTCCCCAAGCATTACCTGTAATGGAGAGAAATCCCCCCCTCAGAGGACAGCTTGGTCTTCTGACCGGGATCCTCCATTGCCTTATTACTCTTCTCCTGAGTTTGGGGCAGTGACACATCATCATTTTGAAAATCATACATCACATAATTTTCAATATCACTGGGTATATCAATTATCACATCCCTTGGGTTTTGGGGACCCAATCCCACCCCCTTTCAGTGGTTTCCTTCCCCACACTTCCCCACAAGTCCCAGAACTTTGGAAAGTCACATCCCAAAATAGCGTGGTGCAACAGTTTACTCACCACCCCAACTCATGTACAAGGGATTCACCGGCAATAGTGATGGTCACTGGGACTAACGGGTAGGACCGGATATCCCCGTGGACACAAATTACCCGGAGTGATTTAGCTGCTGGTTTGAATTCTCCAATAACACTGTCTAGTACCAGGGTTACCATACTCCCCGAATCTAGGAGAGCGTTGACAGGAATCTGATTGATGTAGACATCACACTCAAATTGCCCCTCAAACAAGTCAGGGCATGCAGTGTAAACTTTCTGTGCATAACAGGAAAGCTGGGAGAGAGCCCCACACTCCATGGTCTCGTCCTTCCATGGGCACTGTGCTCTAGTGTGCCCCCAGGCTTGACACTTCCAACACTGCACGTTCCCCCCTTTCCAGGGTGAAGAGATATCTGCGGGTGCCCTTGTTGGGCCAGTGATGACACTTCTCCACTTTCTTTCACACTGAGCCTAGGACTCTGCAGGGAACTTTTCCTGGCCGGTGTAGATTTCTCCGGACGTGAGATGGCGAACGGTCAATAACGGGTGGGAGCAAGTAGTTCCTTGGTAGCCGTGTACCTCTCAACCATCTCGACCAGCTGATCTGTGGTTTTGGGGTCCCCATGACTCACCCAACGCTGTAGTTCAACCGGTAGGGACAGAAGGTACCAATCTGTCACAACTGGCTCCACAATCTGGGGTCCATTCAGATCCTCGGGTTGCAGCCACTTGGTAGCCAAATGGATAAGGTCATGCATCTGTGACCTAGGCGGTAGTTTGGTTTGATATTTCCACCTGTGTACCCTCTGGGCTCTGACTGCAGTGGTTACCCTAAGGTGAGCCAGGATCTCTGCCTTTAGTCGATCATAATTCATGGCGTCATCTGGGTTAAGATCATAATATGCCTTCTGGGGATCGCCAGACGAAAATGGAGCTGTTAGGCCAGCCCATTTATCTCGGGGCCACCCTTCTCACTCTGCAGTCCTCTCAAACGTGGTAAGAAAGGCCTCCACATCATCCGTGGGACTCAACTTTTGAAGAAAATGACTTGCCGGATGGTTACCTGGTTCCTCTGAACCACGGCAACGGACTCCCGTCCTGGAGCACACTGCTGTACAGCCTCAGCCAATGCCTTGGCTTGGGCAATTGTAGCCTCGTGTAAGGCGGTGGCTTGTAAAGTTACAGACTCTTGCAAAGCAAGCAACTGAGCATCTGTGGAGTGCTGTTGAGACACCATGACCGATAGCTGGGCCTCCAGGCTCTTTTGCTGAGCATCTGTAGCCTGCTGCTGCACAACCATGCTCTGCTGTAGCTGAACTGTAGCTCGAGCCAGTTGCTGCAACAGTTCCTCCATCTTAGCAAAAATGGGTTGCTGGCTCTTTAAATGTCAGTTTCCAGAGAGAGAGAAAGAAAAAAAAATGTCTTTACCCTTTGGTAGTGCCTGCCCGCATCCGAGTACCAGTTGTGAAGTTTGGGGGATCACAGTGGGTTTTCCACCCGACATGCAGGCCACTCCAGATTGAAGGTAAAACAGTCTGTTTATTTTTCTGAACTCAAGTTAAGTCTTTCAGCAGTAAGCAGTGGTACAGAAAACAAAACAGTATAAGTCCAAAATAAGAATAGCTTACTTGCCAAACATATAACATCCAGTCTTTAGAGAGACAGCATTCTCTGTTCAACTCAGCAGTGAGTTACCACACGTGAAAAACTTCCACCCCTTTCATCTGCTGCTCAACTCCATTAAACACCCCTTGGATGTCCAGCCCACCTCTGGCTGGTTAACCCCATGGTGTCTCTTAAAGAGGTAGTTTTAAAACCTAAAGAATGAGGATATATACCCGTCATCTACAATATATCCCCCCCCAGCTTCTACAATATATATAAACAAACTACTGGATAGGTGCACTCAGAAAACAATGGAAATCCCTAGGTGCTGGAACATATTTCAATATCAATAGAGCTCGATGACAGCTGGAGTCTAAGAGCCGAAACATTTTCATCACAAAAGACCTATGAGTGTGGATTTCTTTGATATATATATATATATATATATATATATATATATATATATATATATATATATATATATATATATATATATATATATATATATATATATATACATACATATATATATATATATATATATATATATATACATATATATATAGAGAGAGAGAGAGAGAGAGAGAGAGAGAGAAAAAAAGAGAGAGAGAGATAGATAGATAGATAGATAGATAGATAGATAGATAAAGGCACAATGGAAGCTCGCACTCACAAGTCTTAAAATGAAAAAAGAGGTTTTATTTCAATAAAAATATGACTAACATTTCGGCTAGCTCCCTAGCCTTTCTCAAAGTAAGGGGCCTAGCCGAAACGTTAGTCGTATTTTTGTTGAAATAAAACCTCTTTTTTTCACTTTAAGACCTGTGATTGTGAGCTTCCATTGTGCCTTTGTATACACCTTTTCCAGCTTTGCACCCAGGCATTCTATGATATATATATATATATATATATATATATATATATATATATATATATATATATAAAGCAACAAAAACCGCACACAAAGGACTTGTAAAGTGCAAAAAAATATAAACAATTTATTGCAAATAAATATATATATATATATATATATATATATATATATATATATATATATATATATATATATATATAGTATATATATATATAGATAAACACTTAGATTGCCCCAGCACACTCACTGCTAGCGTCTGTCCCGGTGCTCGGCCACCATAAGGAACTCCGTTCGGTCCCCAATCATAGATAGTAGTCCAAGAAGCAGAGGCGGCACACAGGTTAGTAATTTGCTGAAAAAAGTGTATTAAAAGAATCACATCATAATGCAATGTTTTGGGCAAGTTGCATGCACTTTATAAAGCTAGATGCAACTGGTACACAACATGCATTTAAGGGGATTAACAGGAAGTGACATCACTTGTCATGCAAATCATATAAATATAGACTACAGGCAGTGCCTGGATCCTTAAGGAAAAGACACAATGCCTCTGATGTCCAGATGTCCTTTTTTCTGGACGCACTGGAGCTTATATTGGGTTTTGATTATTTCACTTTCAATGACCAGTTTTATCTCCAGCTGCGTGGCACCACAATGGGATCCAACGTTGCCAATGCCTTTATGGCATAGCTTGAAGATCTGTACATTTTTTGCGATGTAGACTTCACCTCACAATGTTTGACATGGTGGAGATACATAGAAGATATTTTTGTACTATGGTGGGGTGACGGCTCCCTGTTGCGGTTCCATGAGCGACTGAATAAGATGCACCCTTCTATCACTTTGACACTGACCCATGACCTCCATCAAATTAACTTTATGGTTGTCTTGGGATGTAAGGACAATGAAGGACATTTAAATACTTCTCTTTTCACTAAACCTATAGATTGTAACCAGATTTTACATTTTAGAAGCAAACATCCACCACATGTAAAAAAAAATCTCTCACCGTTAGTCAACTATCTTGAGTACAAAGGCTAGTAAGTGATACACAAGAAAGAGGGACCCAATCACATATGATGTAGGGATGCACCGAATCCAGGATGGGTTTGGGATTTGGCCTCTTTCAGAAGGATTCGGATTTGGCCGAATCCTCCTGCCCGGCTGAACCGAATCCTAATTTGTGTTTGCAAATTAGGGGCAGGGAGGAAAATCACATGACTTTTTGTCACAAAACCAGGAAGTAAAATATGTTTTCCCCTTCCCACCCCTAATTTGCATATGCAAATTAGGATTCGGTTTGGTATTCGGCCAAAACCTTGGCGAAGGATTCGGGGGTTCGGCCGAATCCAAAATAGTGGATTCAGTGCATCCCTAATAAGATGTACCAAAAATTCTTTGATAGAGGCTATCCTAGGAATGTAATATATGAGGCTTTATCTTAGGTGAACAACCCAAGGACTATGAAGAAACAGAGTGAACATATTACTTTTGTGACCCAGTACTCTGACTATAGTGAATCAATTGCTCAGATATCATCAGAAGCAAAAGTGTCTTCCAACACTCTGCTCCGAGCAGTTATTGACTGCATATCTGTTGCCACAACTGGTACAGTTGTTGCAGTGGGCGAGAAGGAACACAACTTCCATTGTTTTCTGTCAAGGCATTTACACTTACTATGATTCCTCTGATTCCACTAGCTCTAAAACACATTATGATGAAGCTGGCAACAACTCATTCTCACAGGCCGCACTCAGCATTGTGCAAATAGCCACACTTGTGGACTGCCCTTTGCATAGACAGCTGCATGCTTTAGGCAACATTCCATTGAAGAGGGGCAGGCAGGAGGGAATATAGGTGTCTTCACCTCCCCCTATCTGCCCATACTGTGTGTGTCATTCTTGAACATCCTGACACTGCAAAATCACAGCATCCAACAAGACTCAAGTGCTTAGGAAATTAGCAGGGGCTCACTATTGTGGCCCCAGGATTCATGAATGACCCCACTGTTGGTTAAAAGTGAATGACATGACTCTTCGTAGCCGATTCCCGGAGGGGCTCTCCGAGTCTATCATGACAGCCTGGTAAATTACCCTCCTTCTTCCACTCTGGGTGACCTAATGAGATTAGCCATCCAGATTGATAGGACACAAAGGGAAAGGAGGGCTGAAAGGGGTTCATCTTTTCACACTGTGTATAGTAGTGATAAGTCTCCTATCCCCTCATTTGGGAGTCACTCATTTGTCCCCTTGTAGGCAGTCTCTGGGTCTTTGTATGTATTGTGGGGACAAATGTAATTTTCTTAATCAATGTCCAAAGAGGCTGGGAAACTCCAAAACCTAAATGGAGATGGGGAGCTCCATTTGGGTCGAGAAGTTTCCTCTCCCCAATTTGCCTCTAGGGTTATGACAGACAAGACCGAGTTGCAGCAAGATGATTCATCATGGTCCTTACCATGGTCACACACTCAAGACAAGAGAGAAAAGATAAGCATGGAGCTTCAGAAACAGAAGTTACATTAAACAGGTGAAAACACTAGCATTTAATAGGGGTATTCAGTGTTTAATTTATTTCAAAGTAGGTCTACACATGGACACTGCACTTCTGTTTGTTGTATTCTGTTGTTGTAACAGTTAAATTAGAAAAAAGGTTAAAATTTTTAAAAGTTTATAAGCTGTGTTATGTTTTGCGGCTCCAGGTTATTTTTCGTTAGTGGAAGAGGGGGCAAAATGGCTCTTTTGATAGTAAAGGTTGCTGACCCCTGCCCTACAGGGAGAACATATCCGCTTTTATTGCCTGAAGCCCAGGCTATGAAAGAGTACATTAATGAAAACCTAGAAAGAGGTTTTATTAGACCCTCTAATTCTCCTGCAGGGGCTGGGCTCTTTTTTGTTGAAATTCACGTCTGCTGAAGCCAATTATGACATTGGTGATAGAGAATTGTTGCCTATCAAATGGGCCTTTGAGGAATGGAGACATTTGTTGGAGGGGGCTAAACATACTATAATGGTTTATACTGACTACAAGAACCTTTTATATATTGAACCTGCAAAACTGTTGAATCCTAGGCAGGATAGATGGACTTTGTTTTTTACCAGATTTAATTTTTCTCTGACATACAGGCCTGGTTCCAAAAATACAAAAGCAGATGCACTCTCTAGGAGCTTTGAGTCAAGCATGTCCAAACCTTTAGAGTGTGTCTCTATTATTCCCAGAGAGATGATTGTGGCGGTTTTAGGGTCAGATCTTGCCACACATTTATCTAAGGCGCAGACTTTTGCTCCTAAGGATACTCCTCCTGAGAAATTATTTAATACTGAAAATCTGAGGGAACAGGTACTTGTGAAGCTCACAATTCTAAAATGGCGGGAAATCCTGGTATTTCTAAAACTTCTGCTTTATTGTCTCGCAATGTGTGGTGGCCTTCATTTAAACAAGATGTACAAAAGTTTGTCAATACTTGTCCTGTTTGTCAAAGGTCATAAACCTCTAGGAATTTATCACAAGAATAAGGTCGTTGCCCATTCCTAATAGACCCTGGTCCCATCTGTCTATGGATTTTATTGTGGACCTTCCTCCTTTGCAGGGGAATACTGTGATTTGGGTGGCAAGCCTTTTGCTCGTTGGTCGGGGATTGATTTATCATTTTCCACTGCACAAACCAATGGTCAGACCGAAAGAGTTAACCAGTCCCTTGAACTATTCTTAAGATGCTATGTGTCTGATAATCAATCCTCTTGGGCTGAGTTGTTACCCTGGGCAGAATTTGCTTATAATAATTCATCCCATGCTTCTACCAGGCAATCTCAATTTTTTATTGTGTATGGGTTATATTCTAAAGCATTTTCAAACTGTGGTCATTTATCCTCCATACCTTCTGTTAATGCTTCTATAACTTATTTTTCTAAAATTTGATCTGGGGTACATGACTCCCTTTCTGCAGCTACTGTCGCTCAAAAAAAAGCAGCCGATAGGTTTCATAGGGAGGCACCCAAATATCAGGTAGGAGACCTGGTCTGGTTATCCACAAAGAATATCAAATTTAAGGTTCCTTCTCTCAAGTTGAGTCCCAGGTTTATTGGTCCTTACCCTATTGTGGAAATTATAAATCCTTCCTGTGTTCATCTCAAACTACCTGATAATTTTAAAATCTCTGATTCCTTCCATGTCTCTCTTTTAAAACCAGCCACACAGGTCCGACAACAATCTTGTCCTCCTCCAGTGTTGGTAGAAGGTCAGCCAGAATTTTTAGTCCAGAAACTCTCTAACTCTCACCTTGTGCAATTTAAGCTACACTAATTGGTACAGTGGAGGGATATGGACCTGAGGAGAACTTCCAGGTTGCTGTTTCTGATGTTAGGGCTGACCGCCTTAAAAAACAATTTAATCTTAGGTTTCCTAACATGCCTGGGGGTCCGATGGCCCCTCCTCGACAGGGGTAATGTACAGGGTACTCACCCTGGTGGTCTAGTGGGGTGGGGGGGTGGGCTTTGCTCATCCAGAACTTTTACTTGGCTCCTCTCTTTTAAGACTTGGTGGCATCCAATTAGCTGAGGGCTCCTCCCAAAGTGAAAGGCGGTTGTTAAAGGCAGAAGCAGAGCCGAGACCAGGGAGCCTAGCACTGGTTCTGGATTAAGGGTGCCGTTCGTGCCACAGAGATGCAGTGGAAACTAAAGGACAATGAGAACAGGAGCAGAAGGAACAACATCAGGGTAAGAGACCTCCCTGAATCTGTTTCCCCCTGATGAAATCCAGCCCACTTTACTGCAAATCTTTAACAGCATCCTGGCAAGAGATCCATGCACAGGAATTCACATAGAAAGGGCCCACAGGGTACTGAAACCAAAAGCTGCCCCACTGAATGCCCCAAAGGATGTGCTATGTTGCCTCGATAGCTTCAGACTGAAAAAGGAGACCATTCAAAAGCACAAAGACTTAAGCAATTTGACATTTGAAGAAGGCACGATAAAGCTCTTCCAGTACGTGTCCACCTTAATGAAAAGGAAGACCAATAACAGAAGCCCTCAGAGAAAATAACATTGCATAAAGATGGGGGTTCCCATTTGCTCTGACGGTCTCTAAGGACGGAACTCTAACTTCTCTCTGAGTACCAGATGATACAGCCCAATTCTTACAAAAGCTGCAGCTACCCCAGGTGCATCTGCCAGGCTGGACAACAGAGACTAACAGCTCCCAGATGCCCGACTTCGAACTACAGGGAGGATAGACAACACATCGCACCCCCAGTCAGACTCCCATAACACCAAGGAACATGTCCTCAAGAGAAAGAATCACCTCTCCTAAAGAAGCCTCCCATTGAGAGATATCTCTTACTTCACTTTCGTTCCTTCCAAGAGAAACGTTGGGAAGAAGATCCTATAAGGACGGTCCTGGTCATCTGATCAAAGGTGACCCATAATCTAGACTCTAAATTGAAAGGTTTTTTCTTTTCTTTCTCATTTTACTAATGTTATGACAACTGTTACTATGCATGTGGTTATTCTGACTCTGGATTTCCCCCTACAATACCTATTTATTAAGGCCTACTGATGGCTAGACCTACCATTGTGGTCACTAATTCTCTATACAGCCCCCTCTCGACTGACAATCTCTCCCCCCCCAATCTATTATGGCCGGGAAATTCAATAGCCAAAACCGGGCTAACACCCTCTATAACTCTGGTTTGGCCGGTTGGGAACATTTGGTTTCTTTTTTCTGTTTCCCTCGACCTGTTCCCCCTGTTTTTACCTTCTCAAGGGTAATAGCGAGTACTACACCAAAAGGTTATGATACACAGATTGTGACTACTCCCATTAGTGCAAAAAGAAAATAGGCAGCTCCAAACGCACCCCCTGTGTGTTCTTGTTAGTGTAGCTCCATTTTTTAATTGAGGTAGTCCTGGTGCTCTGCTATCAGCGTCCCCACTGGAATCATAATAGTTCAACAGAAAAGGCTGCACTCTGGTTAGATAAAAAGGTGGTTTCGCCTTTTCATCCTTTGGCTTTACATACCTCACTATACAGAATGGAATGTGAGTTTGTAAGCTACAATGTAAACAGCATGAATGAACCTGCCAAACATTCCCAAATATTGAACGAATGCAAGAGACTTGGGGCCAAGATAGTCCTACTCCAAGAAACAAATTTTAAAGAAAATAAATTACCCCAGCTTAAATTCAAACACTATACAATGGCAGTCACAAACAACAATTCAGAAAAGAGAAGTACAGGGGTGATGACTTTGATCCATAAGAATCTGCCCTTTATACTTATCGATCAAAAAAAAAGACACAGAAGGCAGATACCTGATATTGAAAGGCAAAGTGGCAGACTCCAAAATTACAATTGCTAATGTGTACGCCCCTAACTCTGACCAAGTTAAATTCTTGTGTCAATTTCTTTCCATCTTAGTCTCATTTGCAGAGGGTATTATATATTTAGGCAGGAATTTAAATATCTCACTCAACCCACTGTCTGATACTTCTAACAAAAAAAGTAAAATATCGTATAAAGGTCTCAAAAAGGTAAAAAAAAAGCCTTAATTGATCTGCAAATGGTGGATGTCTGGAGATGCCTTAACACACACAACATTGATTTTTCACATTACTCGAAAACTCATACATGCTACTCCAGAATAGACTATATATTTATATCTCACAAATGGCTACACCACTGCCATGGCACTAGAATTACTCAGTGCATTCTCTCAGATCATTTCCCAGTTGTGGTCAAGTTGACTTTTCCGAATACCACTAGAACTTAATGGACATTATACAGGTTCCTTTCTTCAAGGCATAGATCGTCTTCATGGGGACATATGGGGTGGTGACCTGGATAACAAGCTACTCCAATTGGAGACCACTTGGATATTCAGGTTTAATACCTATAAATCAGAATTTGGACTTAATGGTCATTTGAATTTTCAAGCCTTTGTCAATAAATAGATCTAATTGTGAAAATGGTACATAAATACCATCTATATCATAATTGTATCCCTATTTAATTCAATTATTACTAACTGTTTATGTTCTCTTTTATCTCTTTTATTTATTTTGTTTTGCATTTTTTCTTAGTCTATTCGAGTTACTTGGTATACTGGCATAGCTTTATCATTTTGATTTTTGCCATGCCTTTGTGTGTTGGAGCCATAGTGCTATTATATTTAGTAATTGTACATTGTTCATGTTTCCCTCCTTAGGAAAAGATTCTGTTTAAAATGGACTTCCAAGACATGCTCCCGTAATTTTGGACATAGATCTTTATCTCAAAATACCGTATATACTCGAGTATAAGCCATCCCGAGTATAAGCCGAGGTACCTAATTTTACCTCCAAAAACTGGGAAAGCTTATTGACTCGAGTATAAGCCGAGGGTGAGAAATGCAGCAGCTTCTGGTAAATTTCAATCTCGTTTTTGGATGACTATTCTTAGGCGCCGGCTACTATTCTAAGGCGCCGGCGAATATTCTTAGGCGCCGGCTACTATTCTAAGGTGCCGGCGAATATTCTTAGGCGCCGGCTACTATTGTAAGGCGCCGGCGAATATTCTTAGGCGCCGGCGACCGTTTTTGCGCTTGACCCGAGTATAAGCCGAGGTAGAGTTTTTCAGCATATTTTGGGGGCTGAAAAACTCGGCTTATACTCGAGTATATACGGTACTATTAATTTTGGAGTAAACATTTATCATTTTTTGGACACCTGCTTTAGGAGGAAACATTCAGTATGCAGATATCATTTGGAATTTATTGCCGATATTTACAATCAAAACATATACCACTACGGCGCTCAGCATCATAGTCATATGACGCTACTATTAAATACGACAGCACTTATGGATTTTCAGCCTCTTGACAAAGCCTCGCTTGTGGTGAAATGGCTGTCGAGGTGCAGCGCTGCATCTGGGAAGCGGGGATCCCCCTTCAGAGGCTTGTGAGGCGCTACATGGAAAACCAATGCGGCATGGATTTGCGGCTGATCTAACAGCTATGTGAAGTCTTGGCAGTGCCATAATTAAACACACGGTCGGTAAAAATGTTTTTCATATTTTGCTCGGGCAGAACATTGTTATGGTTTGGGGATATCGCTGTGACATATTACTCACATGTTGGCGAACTGTCACTTACTGCAATTGTTACATCACTAATTCCTGCCATCTGGATGCCATCTGGATTCAATCACTGATCGGTGTGTATGTATAGCTCTATTGAGCGTTATTGTTTTTTCTTTGTGGATTTACAGATTCCGTCACTAAGAGTACTCACTAACCCACAATATTGGGTTTATACTACAACAAACAGAATATCGATACAAGGGCACCAAGTGTGCGAATATTCACTTTTTGACAATTTTTTCTTTCTCTATGTTACTTGGGACTTTGCGCACCTTAAATTCTGGGATTTACGCTCACACTGACCGTACTGGAAAGAAAAAGGCTTCAATTAAAGTCTTTACTTGATCATTACTCCTACAGAGCCTACTTAAGGTGCAAGCAAAGATCATACGAGATGGGTGATAAAAGTACTAAAACATTTTGCTAATATATTGAAGAAACTGCAGCTGAGGTCGTATATCCCCTCCATTAAAGGGAAAAACCAACAAACAGGGTATCCTGGAAGTTCTTATTCTACACTTTAAAAGGGTTTGGTTTGGGAGAAACAACAATTACCAGAATAATTGCCTTATACCTAGAACCCACAGCCAGAATTTGAATTAATGGCACTCTTTCTTCCCAGATTAATAAACAAAATCATACGAGACAAGGATGCCCTCTCTCCCCTTTACTATTTGTGGTGGTGATGGAAACCTTACTAGCACATATAAGCAACAAAAAGGACATTTCTGGTTTGGTGGTTGGGAACACTGAACATAAGATTGTTGCATTTGCAGATGATCTACTACTCTTCCTCACCAAACCTGTTCTAACTCTCCCCAACCTTATGCTTCTCTTCTCAAGGTTTGGTAAACTCTCAAATTTTAAAGTTAATACAAGTAAATCAGAAGCATTGAATATTAACCTTCCTATTTATACCAAGACAAACATCGAACATAAGTTTCCCTTCCATTGGCCCTCGGTCAGAATAAAATACTTAGGGGTCCAGATAACATCAGACCTCTCCATATTGTACCAGGCTAATTTTATGCCTCTACTTACCAAACTGACCAACCAGTTAAACTCTTGGAAAACATTGGGACTCACATGGTTCAGGAAAATCCAAGGCACACAGGGTCAATGCAAGCAAGCTGCCTTGCGTGTTTATTGCGAAATGCAACTTTTCAGGGACATGCCCCTTTCTAAAGCATGAAGAACACAGTGCAAAGGTTGAATATAAAGCATATGTTATGCAAATAAAGTCAATTAGTGTCCATCCACCAATGGTGGATCATTCAAAGGTGCGCATCATCAGTGTGTCACTGATCCTGTGAAAAATTAGTGAAGGATCACTGACACACTGATGATGCACACCTTTGAATGATGGGAAAGAGAACTAGTATGATGTATAGTGTGATATTGTAAGACCATTTGCAATTGGTTTTCATTATCCATTACATATGGGGTTTGATTTATTTAGCTTTATATTCAGCAACTTTCCAGTTTGCAGTTTCAGCAATCTGGTTGCTAGGGCCCAAATTACCATAGCAATCATACATTGATCTGATTAAGAGACTGACATATGAATAGGAGAGGCCTTAATATAAAGATGATTAATAAAAAGTAGCAATAACAATAAATGTGTAGCCTTGCAGAGCATTTGTTTTTTAGATGAGATCAGTGACCCCCATTTGAAAGCTGGAAAGAGTCTGAAGAAGAAGGCAAATAATTAAAAAAACATAAAAAATAGATAATAAAGGCCAATTGAAAAGTTGCTTAGAATTGGCAATTCTATAACATACTAAAAGTTAACTTAAAGGTGAACCACCCCTTTAAGAAACATTGGTTTGGAACATAATATTTGTACTAGGATAGAGAACTGGATAATATTATATTATATTAATTAGGGATGCACCAAATCCACTATTTTGGATTCGGCTGAACCCCCAAATCCTTCGCGAAAGATTCAGCCGAATACAGAAACGTATCCAACCCCTAATTTGCATATGCAAATCAGTGAGGGAGAGGGAAAAAGAGAGCCGCACATTATATCTTTTTTACTTTGTTTTGTAATGAAAAGTCACATGATTTTAAGGATACAGACTCAGTTCGACCAGGCACAAGGATTCTGCCAAATCTGAATCCTGCTGAAAAGGGCCAGATCCTGGCCAAATACTGAACTTAATCCTAGATTCGGTGCTTTAATATTAATAAGGGTAGGGATAAATGGAGTATTTTCAAGTAAGGCCAGTTAGGTCAGTCTGTCCTTGTTGCTTTGATCTTTTGCATGGATGACCTTGAAGATGACATTTGAAAAGTATTTTCTGTGTGTTTAATACATTGGAGAACTGGAAGTAAACTAGAAAATGAGTTTTAACTTTAAAAAATGTTAAACAAAAAAATGAATGCTAGTTAGTGATAAACAAATTTTTTCGCCAGCCACGGATTCACTGTGAAATTCCGCATTTTGCCATCTGTAATTCTTTATGCTAAACTGCAATTGAAGTGGAAAACCTTGTTTCAACAAAAAAGTCAGTTGCCATAAGACAAATCACCCATTGCCTTCAATGCATTTGGACAAAAAATTCGCCAAATGAAAAAAAAAATGCCAATTGACTAATGCATTTGGACAAAAAATTTGCCATAAGAAATAATTCCCATTGACTTTAATGCATTTGGACAAAAAAGTAGGAGAGACAAAAAAACTGCCACATGAAAAACTCCCATTGACTTTAATGCATTTGGAGCAATAAAATTGTCACGCACGTAAACAATTTATTGGCGAACCAAAACAGACAGATTCGCTCATCAATAATGCCGGGCCTAGGGCAGCAGGATTTTAGGGGGTGGCATGCTGCCCAGCCACACCCACATTGGTTCAGAAACACTGGGGATGCGCATGAGATTTCCCATGCACCAATCCACATTGCTCTGGTCCCCATGATGAAAATTTGAGCAAATAAAAGGGAAGGGACGTGATGATGAACGTCAGTGGGCCTAGGGGTGCCTGCTATGTAAATCCGGCCCTGATAAAGACTTATCTTAGCCTCTTTATAAGTCCCTGGTAAGACCCACTTAAAGATTGGGTTGTGTATGGGCAAGTAGTTGTAAGAACTCACCCTGGTGGTCTATTGGGGGTGCTATGGGAACACATGGCACCTCTGTCTTTGTGAGCACCGTTCCTGTGTATGTGTATATATCTGGAAAGTGTTGAATGTGACGTCATCGGTGGTGCAAAATTCGAAATATTTAAATGGTTTTCTTTGCCCAGCAGAAAGGTCTATTCATTAGTTCCTGGGTGTGATTATCTGTATTTCTACTTGTGTTTGACCCTGCATGTTCTTGACCAAGCCCTGTCTGCTGCCTGTCTTTGACCCCTGCCTGTGTTTTGACCATTCTCTCAGATCCTGTTATCATCTGGTATATTGACTCGGCCTATGACCCCAACTGCGTTCTTTGTTCTCCAGTTCAGTTCCCTTGCTAGCCCAGAACTCTCTCCTTGGTCCTCTCATATTAAGACCTGTTGGGACCCAAGTATCGGAGGGCTCCTCCCAAAGTGAAAGGTGGTTGTTAAAGGCAGAAGGCTGAGCCATGACCGGGATTTTGGGGTTCTGGGTTCGGGATATCAACCGTAACAGTAGTCAGCTGATATTGTGTGAAATATTATCAGAGTGGAACAGTATCTCAGAGGATACATTTTATTTTATCTTAAACTACTAATTGGTTTATTGGTTTAGTTGTACATAAACAAATAGAACTCTTAACAAATTCTTAGGTTCAGAGGCAAGACCATTCAAGGCAATAGAAAATATGAGAATAGCAACCTCCCTAAGTGCTTGAATAGTAGATTTGACAACATGCAAAGATTAGACAGATAATATAGGAACACATGAAGACTGAAGGACTGGTGTTGGAGCAAACAGAGACTTAGCAGGCAGCATTATATCAGTTAGCAGGAAGATCAACACAAGAGCTGGAGCTAGAGAAGTCAGTACAGGAGCTGTACTCAAACAAGCTGACACAAAAATTGAAGTCTAGGACCAAGGGCTAAGGCCTAAGGTGACTAGGTGGCAAGCATAACAATATGAGCAGTCAGAATATTCTCTTAATCACTTTTCAAATCACATTTTTATCTGTTCATTATCAGGCAGGTTACTAATAATAATACTGGAATGTTCTAGATAATCCTCAATGTCAAGTGTATCATCAGACTGGAGATCCAGCACTGGAACATGCAAATGATTCCCTTTAGAGAATTCTGAAGACACTGGCTTAAAGTCCCTTTAGTGTTTTATGTTTCTTTTCTTTTACTATAATTAGGCTGCAGGGTTTCATCACGTCAAATAGTAAAGGGAGGTTAAAAGACCTTTCAACTGTCCTCTAGCTCAATGGTTAATAAATATTGCTGGTACAATGCCTATAGTAGACAACAAACGTATAATTTCCAGGTATCTTTAAAAAGATAAAATTATCTTTTCATAGGTTAAGGAAATTCTACTTTTTTATTCAAGGTAGTTGAAGTCACAGCCTGAACCTGCATAGCATTGTAAAGTCTGTTATTGACATTTACCCTCAAAACACTTCTATTTTAATGCATAACTAGCATTTATGTAATTTTTGCCTAACTGCATAATCTTGGATTTATCAGTGTGGAACAACCTATAATTTTTCCATAGTTTATTATTAGTGATGGATGAATAAATTTGTCAGACACAAATTTGCGGTAAATTTCCACGTTTTGCAGCAACAAAACAAATTCACGAAACAGTAGTGATAATTTGGCGGCGATAAATCTGCTGCGTCAAAAAAAAATTGATGCACATCAAAATAGTCACATGCATCAGAATTATTCGGACGCCCATTGACTTTAATGCATTTGGACCAAATAGCCACTCGTATAAAAATGTACGCACTTCAAAATAATTTTGACACCCATTGACTTAAATGCGTTTCACTAATATTTTGCTTGTCAATTTGCCAAACGGCAAAAAAATTGCGAAATGGCACAGATTCGTCCATCACTATTTATTATTATCAGCAAAAGCATTAACTTAGAGTGACTAACACCGGTACAGGAACTTGTTTACTTTTACATGTTCTAGTCTCATTTAAACTTTGTCCTCTGTCAACCAGTCACCTATACTTCAGTTAATCAAATTAGGTCCATTAAAATCCAACCCTTTATTACCTTGTTTCTCAGCCATTGTACATTGTAAAGGTTACAACTAACCCAGCTTACTTAAATTCCTCAGTGAAATAATTACTTCAGTGTCATTTTCTTATTGTCTCAGCGATAAACCCATAGGGGCAAATTCACTAAGCGCCGAAGCGCCGAACGCTAGCGTTAATTCGCTAGCATTTGGCATTTTCGTTACTGCGCAAATTCACTAATGAACGCTGGCGTAGTTTCGCTAGTGTTACTTCGCACCCTTACGCCAGGCGAATTTTCGCTAGCGACGTAACTACGCAAATTCACTAACTTGCGCAGTGTACTGAACGCTACCTTTTATGCTAGACTTCCTTCACCACCTCAGACCTGGTGAAGCGCAATAGAGTAGATAGGGATTGTTTAAAAAAAAAAGTCAAATTTTTTTCTAAGTCCCAAAAAACGCTGGCGTTTTTTCTACATGATGGGTGATAGGCTGAAAAAGATCGAAATTTTTTTTGGGGGCTCCCCTCCTTCCCCCCTACATTTCCTGACTCATGGCAACTTACCTAGACAGTGGGCACATGTGTAGGGCAAAATAAAATTTTTATTTGCTGATTTGAAGGTTTTCTAGGCATTTGTAGTGCTGAAATTTGAATTTCGCGCCGTATGCAAATTAGCGTAACTTCGCTTTACATAGCAAATCAACGCTAGCGCAACTTCGCAACCTTACGCTACCCCTGTGCGCAACTTCGGATTTTAGTGAATTTGCGGAGCTCTGGCGAAACTACGCCTGGCGAAGTTCAAAGGCTACGTTTATATTGCTTCCTTGCTAAAATCATGAACACCATGTAGCATTTCAGTTTTGATATTCCGTACTTCATTTTAGTAAAGGTATATTGATTTTGAACCCAACATCCATTTACATCTAAGTTGTAAGTATGTGACTAATTGTCACTTTCCATGTCCTCTTTAAGAAATTAAAATGAACTCTTTCTTCTAACACTTATCATGGACAATCTATGGTTTAAGTTCTAAATATAAATAGATTAATTATTTTTAACTTGCAGAAGGCTCAACAGCACTTACATATGCAAATCTATAACAATACACACTACAATATACAGTATAAATGGATGCTGTTCTTGAAGAATAGCTAAGGTTAATTGCTGTTCAGGTATCGTCTACAGACCAGTTTCACCCTCCCAGGGGCTCTTCAGTGTAGTGTAGAATATCTGATCATCATATGCAAAGTCACGGAAGTGGTTTCACATGAAAAATATACATCTAGTGAGGAGCATGGAATGAGTGAACCAATCTAATTTGTAAGAATGCATCCAGGAAAGGATTGTTGTTTTCTTCAAAGTTTCAATGACAGAGTGCCTTAAAGGAGAATTAAAGCTTAACTAAAGAAGTAGCTAGAAATGTTGTACATTATGTTTTTAGGCTTCTGCACCAGCCCAAAGCAACCACAACCCTTTAGCAGTAAAGATCTGTGTCTCCAAAGATGCCCCAGTAGCTCCTCGTTTTCTTTTCTGCTGATTCACTGCACATGCTCTGTGCTGCTGTCACTTACTGAGCTTAGGGACCCACTTACAATATACAGTATACATAGAATAGAAATGTCACAATATAAAACTTACCTTTCTGGCACTCAAGTTACAGAGTATCAGCAACCAATATAATACTTTTTTTTAATTGACTGTTGTATTGGGTGAAGGAAATATATAATCACTAGGGGTGCCAACTTACAAAATGGTATGCTGTGTCTTACTGTAAAAGAAAGCTTATTGAATTAGATATACTATTTTTATTTTCTCTTCAACTTGCAGAATCTACAGTGGGGCTCATTTACCAACACTAGATCAAATGGGCCTAGTTAGTAATCCATAGAGAATGATCAGAAGTTTGCTTTGAGCGAGGGCCGTCGACGTCTATTTTACGTGTTTTGTGCATGTGTCAGAAGTGTGCCTGAACGCAAAGAAGAAAGCAGCAAATTGATGTGCACGTGCAAACATCTTTGATTGCCAGAAAGCAGCAACAAAAGCTTAAGTAAGCAGATATCCATTTCATTGTAACTGTTAAAGTAGCTTATATATAATGATAATCAATCAGAATTGCTTTAGGTGATATCCTTGCAGCGTTTGTATAAATCTGTATCTGCTCTCAACAGGGTATCTGACTCCGTCCAGTCAGGAAATTTCACAGATCAAAGAATAAAGCTTACCCTGGAGAACCTTCAAACAATTGTATTGTTTATTTCAATATACACAACATGTTTCGAGTCCAAGGACTCTTCATCAGGTGCTTATTTCACAGTGCAGAAAAACAGAAGAATAAATACATCCCCAAAACCCATCATGTGATGTCAGCTCCACCCTCTGGCCAGACCATAATATTATCCAATACATCTTAAAGAGTACTGCCATCTTGTGGCCTACTCCAAAAACACACCTTTTTATCATATTAGTGTAGAAGTATACATAGTAATTACATATTAGTCACAATACAGTGTATACATTGTTTCAAAAGGAAGTAGTGGTTTCCTACCCTTTGCAGATATAGAATATCTTTAACTGACGTAAATACAATGTTGCAGTTCAACTCTGCAGAAAAGAGACAAGCTTATATTAGTAACATTCATATTACAAAAAACATTTTATACTAAAGGCATCATTCAATCCCCATGGTTCCATTGCATTAAGTGTATGTATCCACTTGGCTTCAGTTTGTAATAGTAGCTTTTTTCTATCACCACCTCGTTTCGGTATTTTCACCTCCTCAAGTACTTGCCACCTTAAACTGGCACTGTTATGTCTATAGTCGTGGAAATGTTTACCCACTGGGGTGTGAGTTTTAACATCAGCGGGG
Source organism: Xenopus laevis (assembly GCF_017654675.1). NCBI lineage: Eukaryota > Metazoa > Chordata > Amphibia > Anura > Pipidae > Xenopus > Xenopus laevis. Next base: position 85,044,234 of record NC_054381.1, on the reverse strand, counting down.
TTGTAATTTGTAATGGAGCATTTATGTTCTCCAATTCTAACCCGCACTTTCCTCTTAGTCTGGCCAACATACATTTTGCCACAAGGGCATTTAAGCCCATATACTACAGACTCTGTATTGCATGTGCTGTAATGTTTGATAGCAATTTTATTTCCTTTTAAGGGATGTGTTACAAAAGGACCCTTTATAATTGAATTGCAATTACTGCAGTTAAGGCAAGGGAATGTCCCATACTTTGGTGGACCAATGAACCTCGTGTCTGATTTTAATTTTAATATATCGGATTTCACTAATTTGTCTGCAATGTTCGTACCCCTTTTATATGAAAAAATGGGTTGATTCTTACAAATTTCATGTAATGTTTGGTCTCTCCGTAATATAGGCCAATATTTATTTACCACACGTTGTATGCTTTTACTTGTTGGACCATAAGTCGATACAAGTGGTATCCGCTCATTTTTTTGTTGTTTAGTAGAAGTGGTTTGTTTAGGTCTAAGTAGTGTCTCTCTCTCAATTTCTAACACCTTATCCCTTGTATAAGTCAATTCCTGTTCATTATAGCCCCTCTCACAAAATTTTTTAATAAGTTTATTGGTGTTAGTGATATATTTCTGGTCATCAGATGTAATCCTTCTGATTCTTAAAAATTGACCTTTTGGGATCCCATGTAATGTCCCAGGGGTATGGTAACTTTTTTTATGTAGTAGGTTATTACATTCAGTGGGTTTAGTATAAAGGCCTGTCTCCAGTCTGCCCTTATTGTTAATCACCTTCACATCAAGATAATGTATTGATTCAATGCTGTATTCAGCAGTAAATTTAATTGTTTTATGTTGAGTATTTATGAATTGTAGGAATTCTTGTAATTCAGTTTCCTTTCCACTCCAGATCAAAAAAACATCGTCCACAAATCTCAAATAGCATTTGATATGGTCTTTAAATACATTATTAAGTATCAGGCTCTGCTCCAAATAGTGCGTAAAGATATTAGCATAGCTAGGTGCGAGGTTACTTCCCATCGCGGTCCCTTGTATTTGAATATAGAATTCGTTATTGAAACGGAAATAGTTTTTCTTAAGTACTAGAGACAATAGTTCTAGCAAAAAGTAAATCATTGCATGTGACAATTTGGTGGACAGGAGTGCTTGTTCCACATAATAAATTCCTTCCTCATGTGGAATCGATGTGTAAAGCGATTGCACATCTATGCTGCAAAGTATCCAGCTAGAGTTAATATTAGAAAATTCTGACAGTCTCTGTAAGAAATCAGTGGTGTCCTTTAGGCACTGAGGGATGGTTTTCACAATGTCCTGTAGAAAAGCATCTACAAATTGGGACAGAGGTTGTAGCACTCCCACACCTTGTGTATTACTCCCTTCCCTTTAGACTGCATGCCTATGCTTAGGGCCTTCCTCACCTTTTTGTACCTATATTGATTGTGATGTTTATTACTCCATATATTCTATGTATGTAATTCATGTGATGTAGTTGTATAATCACATTTACTTTACAGTGCTACGCAATATGTTGGCGCTATATAAATACATGTTAATAATAATAATAGTAGTGATCCCATTCCCGACACAATTGGCCTCCCCGGGGGATTTTCTAGGCATTTGTGGATTTTGGGGAGTAAGTAAAGGACAGGGATTCTTGGGCAATTAGTTATCAAAAATTCTTTATTATTCATTGAGATAATCCCTGATTCCCATGCCCCCAAAATAACATTATCAATCACTTTTTTTATATCCCAGGTGGGATCCCTGTCAAGTAGTAGGTAGTGTTCACCATTATCTAATTGCCGCTCAGCTTCCTTCACATAATCAACCCGATTAAGGATGACAATTCCGCCCCCTTTATCAGCCTTTTTAACCACAATTTCAGCATTTCTTTCCAAATCTCTCAATGCTATCTGGTTACGTTTAGTTATGTTCGGTCTCACTTTGTTCTCTTTTTCCCACAGTTCCTCAACTTCATGTAATACAATACCTTCGAATATATTTAAGGAATCATTATTCACTTCTGGTATAAAATCACTCTTGGGTTTAAATTTAGCAGTAACCTCAGTGGTATTGTGAATCTCTTTAGTACTATTAATGTTAGCAAAATGTATTTTCAGTTTAAGACGTCTAATGAATTTCAAAAAATCAATCTTCCAATCAAAAAACTTAGTTTGATACGTTGGAATAAACCCCAATCCTTTATTAATCACCTCTCGTTCAGTACTGGTAAGGACATGGTTAGATAAATTGACTATAAGATCATTAGTCCCAGCAGTATGTGCAAAATGAAAGTCATTATTAATGTCATTTACCTCGCTCCTCTCATTCAAGGGTGATAGAACTGTCTTGGCTGCGGTTTCCTCTGCGAGCGCCTCTGACCGCCATCTGCTTCGTCTGTGTCTCTTCCGTTTGTGGCGCCCATAGGACCGCGTGTTCTCCTATCGCCTGCTCCTCGGCCCTGACTGGAAAAGCTCCCGAAATCCCTGTAGGTCTGTGTGGGCTCATCAGAATCACTGCCGGCGGAGCTCCATGTGTTGCGCCATACGCGGCGGCCGCCATCTTGTTCCTGGTCACGTGCTCTGCGGTGTCCCGGCAGACCAAACCTCCACATCTGTTGCTGCCTAGGGGATCCGTCTTTCCACACGTACACTTTCCCAGCCGCATAATCCTTGGTGTCTCGTTCAAACTTTCGCAGCTTGCTAATATCTTTATGCACTATTTGGAGCAGAGTCTGATACTTAATAATGTATTTAAAGACCATATCAAATGCTATTTGAGATTTGTGGACGATGTTTTTTTGATCTGGAGTGGAAAGGAAACTGAATTACAAGAATTCCTACAATTCATAAATACTCAACATAAAACAATTAAATTTACTGCTGAATACAGCATTGAATCAATACATTATCTTGATGTGAAGGTGATTAACAATAAGGGCAGACTGGAGACAGACCTTTATACTAAACCCACTGAATGTAATAACCTACTACATAAAAAAAGTTACCATACCCCTGGGACATTACATGGGATCCCAAAAGGTCAATTTTTAAGAATCAGAAGGATTACATCTGATGACCAGAAATATATCACTAACACCAATAAACTTATTAAAAAATTTTGTGAGAGGGGCTATAATGAACAGGAATTGACTTATACAAGGGATAAGGTGTTAGAAATTGAGAGAGAGACACTACTTAGACCTAAACAAACCACTTCTACTAAACAACAAAAAAATGAGCGGATACCACTTGTATCGACTTATGGTCCAACAAGTAAAAGCATACAACGTGTGGTAAATAAATATTGGCCTATATTACGGAGAGACCAAACATTACATGAAATTTGTAAGAATCAACCCATTTTTTCATATAAAAGGGGTACGAACATTGCAGACAAATTAGTGAAATCCGATATATTAAAATTAAAATCAGACACGAGGTTCCTTGGTCCACCAAAGTATGGGACATTCCCTTGCCTTAACTGCAGTAATTGCAATTCAATTATAAAGGGTCCTTTTGTAACACATCCCTTAAAAGGAAATAAAATTGCTATCAAACATTACAGCACATGCAATACAGAGTCTGTAGTATATGGGCTTAAATGCCCTTGTGGCAAAATGTATGTTGGCCAGACTAAGAGGAAAGTGCGGGTTAGAATTGGAGAACATAAACGCTCCATTACAAATTACAACCCCGCTGATGTTAAAACTCACACCCCAGTGGGTAAACATTTCCACGACTATAGACATAACAGTGCCAGTTTAAGGTGGCAAGTACTTGAGGAGGTGAAAATACCGAAACGAGGTGGTGATAGAAAAAAGCTACTATTACAAACTGAAGCCAAGTGGATACATACACTTAATGCAATGGAACCATGGGGATTGAATGATGCCTTTAGTATAAAATGTTTTTTGTAATATGAATGTTACTAATATAAGCTTGTCTCTTTTCTGCAGAGTTGAACTGCAACATTGTATTTACGTCAGTTAAAGATATTCTATATCTGCAAAGGTTAGGAAACCACTACTTCCTTTTTAAACAATGTATACACTGTATTGTGACTAATATGTAATTACTATGTATACTTCTACACTAATATGATAAAAAGGTGTGTTTTTGGAGTAGGCCACAAGATGGCAGTACTCTTTAAGATGTATTGGATAATATTATGGTCTGGCCAGAGGGTGGAGCTGACATCACATGATGGGTTTTGGGGATGTATTTATATATAATGATAATCCACTTATATCCTGAATAAATATATTGCAAATGGAAAAAATGCTGAAATGCATGACTAGTTTTTATTAGTAGAGTGAGATATGAAACAGACATTTATAAGGGAACTGACATCATGTCATGCATTATTCTTTCAAATACGTGAATACTCAAATATCAAACATGTATTCATATATATTATAAATATAGCACTTCAAGGTTTTAGGCATTTTAACATGTAAGGACTATTTAGCCACCAGTAGAGCAACTTAATGTTCTTAAAAGCTTTTGATTTTGACCTTACTCTGCACCTAATATAGACTTTAGGAAAAAAACAAACATTTTTCAGATTAGAATGAATAAAATGGCAGCTTTAGAATGCAAACAAAGATTATGAATATATAAATAAGAATTCTTCAGACAACAATCAACATGTTTAATAATAAAAGCAGTGGAACGTCAGCATTGGCATCAGATACTTTGATGTTTTATTTCATTATGCACATCCCAGGGATATATTTATTAAAAAAGACAGTAGTTATGAATATGTAGAAGTATTGCAGAATTTGCTTATTTATTCCTTGACCTCTGATCTATATGATATTGAGGGTGGGATGGCTGGAGCCTCATTAAAAAGTGTATCCCTCCACTTTTGCAGTTGTGACAGCATTGTTTGCAGCAGTACCTGCTTAGTAAAATTACGGAAATGCGCCTTAATATATTTTATATTGTTTATATCTTTACCCAATATATTTGTGCAATATGCACAATTCTTTAGATGCAAATATGCTGTGTTTATTCATTCTGGCCTCTGGGGCAACCTTGAAATGGGCTGAACTGGTGGATTGGTACTAGGCATATTTTTAAAAGAAGCATATATCGATGCAAGTACAATGCTATTTGCATCGATATATGCGTCTTTAAAATGCATTCCGTTTTCTGATCTGCACATATCCTTGCATTAATAAAGGGGTTAAAAAAGGGTCCATGTATTTTCTTCATTATATCTTAGAGGGACATACAGGTAATGAACATAATGATTGTTCAGCAATACTGTTTGCCTACCCCTTTTTTCATATTGGCTCACTCAGGGCTGGATATCACTGTGCCATGTTGTGGTATAATAATAATTCTTTCCCAAATGCCCATCAGTAGTGATGGGCGAATTTGCACCGTTTCGCTGGAAAATTCGCAAATTTCCGGCGAAATTCGCAAAACGAAATTGCGCCGGCAATTTTTACAAAAGTCTTGTGAGGAGGATGTTAAGTGAGGGAATTGTTGGTATCAAGGGAGGCAAACATCTTTGCTGTGGCTGGCCAAGACAAGGAGAGTATTGCTATTACTTTGGAGAGATGTGCTAAGATAGAGAAACTGTAAACTGTTGTGGGTTTTGTGATTCTTCACTGAATATCCATTGAAACTCTGTGCTTTTCTAAACAGAAGTTCCATGAGAAAAGGAGGGTAAAAAGCAAGAAGAATATGTTTGCTATGGGTAGCCAAGGCAAAGAGTGTATTTGCAGTACTAAGAATGTGCTGAGCTGCAAATCACCTCTGCTTCATATGGACTAGCATGTTTGGTAACAAGTCGATTATTGGGGATTGCAGTGGTGTGACACCAGTTTTGGAGGCTATAGTGCTGAGGCCTGGGAAAGAGATAAGAGATACAGAACTGATCACTGCTTTTGAGAGCATCATCTTAGTACTCATGTCATTTGCAGCTGAGGGCATAAATTACGTATAGTAAGCACCACTGTGGAGAGGACAGTATTTTAAAAAAAACTATTGGTCTTAACTGGAGTTTCAAAGGGTGGATGACCTGCTGGAAGAATGGATATGTGGGAGGATTATAAAAAAGGAGAAACTTTATTCTCGCTGTTAAACCAACCCAGACAGAGAAAAGGGGCAAAAAAGACTCTAGCTACTGTATATATAGCCTGTAGCCAAGAAGAACTTTGAAGCCCAAAGTCTGTGAAAACTTCTGGGAAGTATATAAAAGTGTGTATACCTGATGGAAGGCATGTGAATAACATAGTAACATAGTAAGGTAGGTTGAAAAAAGACACAAGTCAATCAAGCACAACATTTTATGTTTATATAAACTGCTAGTTGACCCAGGGGAAGAAAACCCCTTATGAAGCCTCTGTAATTTGCCTCAGAGGGGAGAAAATTCCTTCCCGACTCCAAGATGGCAAATGCCCTTCTGTCTGCTGGGAGTGTCTACTGGTAAATAATGCATTAATGAGATTATTATATGATCCCCCTTATATATTTATACATGGAATTGCCATACATTGCTTGCTAATAAGCCTCATCAGGTATGAGGACATCAAAGTTCTGCACCATGATTTAAGCCACTCGACTGTTAAATCCATTGGGTAAACCCTATTGGGACTTTTGGTCCCCATTTGGTCTTTCCCAGCTGGGAATGATAAAAAAATTTATGGACTTGTCTTGTTTGTTTATTCATATATTGCATATACTGTATAATCAATTTGACATATTTATCACTGTATCTTAAAGAACACTATACAGTACAATACAATTTTACTCCATTACCTCTCTGAAACTGAACTTGTACAAATAAGGAATTCTGTTTGTACAGGGAGGAGACATACAAGGAAAGCCTACTATCTGTGATTTATAGTTGAATCATATTCTGTTCCTTTTTGTTGCTTTTTATAAGAGATAGAAGTCTTCGGGATATGAACCCCTTTATTTCTTTACTATTAGTGTACTCATATTTAAATAATTAATGTCCAATAAATTACATCTGTGATCACGAACCACTGTTGTCTAAGGTTTTTATGTTTATTAAGTGATAATTTTTATAGTTCAGTTTGAAAAAACACACCTGCAATGACCCAGACAGAGAGTTACGATGAGATGGTGCTCAACCATCCTGCAGCTGGGGAAAGAACGGATTTCCTATGAACCCACCCCATAGGGTTAAACTAGCTAAGCTGTTAAAATTTAGTACTAACTTTCAACATTTTTATGCTAGTGTGAAAAGTGCTATAAAATCTGTGTATTTACTCAAGACCAAGTGGAACATTCACTAAGATTCGTTGTTGCGCCAGCGTCCGATTCGCCGCACATCGCCAGGCGTTTTTTTGCCAGCGCTAAAATCCGAAGTTGCGCTCAGGGGAAGCGTAAGGTTGCGAAGTTGCGCTAGCATTAATTCGCCAAGCAAAGCAAAGTTATGCTAGCGATGGTTAATTTGCATACGGCGCCAAATTCAAGTTATAATGGAGGTATATGTAGCAGCACTACACAAGCCTGGGAAACCTTCAAAACAGCAAATAAAATCTTTATTTTGCCCTACATATGTGCCCACTGTATAGTTAAGGAGCCATGAGTTAGGAAATGTAGGGGGGAAGGAGGGTAGCCCCAAAAAAAATTTCGGTCTTTTTCAGCCTATCACCCATAAAAAATGAAAAAACGCCAGCGTTATTTGGGACTTAGAAAATGTTTTAACTTTTTTGGAAGCAATCCCTATCTACTCTATTGCACTTCGCCTGGTCTGAGGTGGCGAAGGAAGTTTGGCATAAAAGGTAGCGTTCTGAAAAATGTGCACTTTAGTGAATTTGCATAGTTACGTCCGTTGCGCAAATTCGCCAGGCGTAAGGGTGCGAAGTAACACTAGCAAATTTACGCCAGCGTCCGTTAGTGAATCTGCAAATTAACGAAATTGCGCTACGCTGGCGAATTCACGCTAGCGTTAGGCGCTTCGTCCTAGTGAATTTGCCCCCATGTGTCAAGTCCTGTGAGGCAGGAACACAGGCACTGCTTGAGAGACAGCACTAGGAATGGTTTTCACTGAAACTATTTTGGGGCCCTGGAAATTTGTCCTGCACTCTGAAACAGGCACAAAGTTGATAACCAGGGAAGCAATCAGGAACAAAGGTTAAGGCTGGACTGAAAAAACACAGAGACAGTTTGGACAATTAATGCAAGCAGAAAGTAAGTTTAAAGAAGAGGGAATACCATTTTACCCTTGGGTGCCAAAAGTTAGGTACCCCCAAGTGACTACTTTTACTTACCTGACACCCGGCCGGTACTCCTATCTGCATAAAACCACACAAGCCCGAGAGAGAACCACAGAGCTCTACTGCTCATGCATAGCCGAGAGAAGACCAGAAGATCACTCTGTGGTGCTCGCTAGAAGAACCCCAGGCCGGTGCAACTTCCGCACCAGCCCAGGGTGTGTGGCAAGTACACGTAGTCACTTGGGGGTGCCTAACTTTTGGCACCCCCAAGTGTAAAATGGTATTCCTTCTACTTTAAATTAAAATTTGGGGCCAACTTCACAGTACAATGGCATGCATTGGGACACACTTTGATGAGCACCCATGCTTGCACCATAATTCATAATTGACAACAGGTTGCAGTATTAACAAAGAGTGTGTATTTATTTGAATAAGCCATCCACACACCTTCATTTATGTAGATAATTTAATCCTACCTACAACCTGGCTTAACCCAATAATCAGCAAAATTCATGTGGCAAGAAAATGCTAGGCAAAAGGATCTTTTTAAAAATACTGAAGTGTAAAAAAAAGTGATGCTTACACTCTTTTATTTTTACAGAATTTTAAAAGTTTGCACAAAAGTCTTTAAACTGCTTTTTAGAAATGCAATTTTTTACATGGTTATGTCCAACATTCAAATGGCGTTGTGTAGCTTTATAAATGGGCCCCTTTATGTATCTTGGTCTTTGTACTTTTTGTTAAATTTACTGATACAAACATCTTAGCATATAAATGTGTTTTTCTATTATCCATGTTGCCAGAGGATAAACTGGCTAATATTGTCATGTCCTTTGAAGAACAAGCTTAAAAACTTCATAAATGTAAATTTACAACTATATTTGCATATGGACAAAAACGTTATAGCATTAGAAAGCAAATGATTTATGAGGCTAAACGGTGCAAAAAGCCTAAAGGGCAACCTATTCTTATCTTAATGTTGTAAATTGTTTAACAGGAAAATGCATTTTTTTAATGATGTGTTATGTTACTAACAGAATTTTACATAGTATTTTCAATAAGGATAGATAATATTAAATGCTGCTAAATAATTAATTTTATTTTTAATGGGTTCCAGCAGACCCTGTACAGGTACAGGTATGGGGCCTGTTATCCCAAATGCTCAGGACCTGTGATTTTCCAGATAAGGGATGTGTAAGTAAAAAAAATAATGTGCACAAATTAGAATATAAATTTGCATTTCACAATGTAATATTCTTCATTAGACTGTTATTGCATTGCACATTTTAATTCGGTATTGCTCACTTTTAAGTATTTGAAGGTGTTGTCATTTTTTGGAGCAAACTTAACTTTTTCAGTAAGAAGTGTTATTATATTCACTGCGCACAGGTGCAAACTACTGTTTATAATTTGCAATCTTTCATCCAATGTTGAAGATGTCATGTAGAAGTCAATGGCAGAGGTCCCTTGAACCATTTGAAGATGTTAACAGCCTGCATGATGATTGAGTTTTTTTCAGGAGGTTTTGCCCAAAAACTTGAATGATGCGAGTGATTACATTTTTTTGCCAAAAACTCAATTAGTTTTCAGGTTTCAGGGCTCGAACTCACAAAATTGTGTTTTTCACATTTGAGTTTTTTCTTAAATAAGATACCATTCCAGTTGTGAGTTAATTTGAGTTCATGCAACTTCATTCGAGGTATAAAAAACTCTAGCACTCGACCTTTGATAAATAATCTCCCAAATAAAGCCAACATGATTTTTGGTTCATGTTTTATTATTACAGAGAAAAAGGAAATCAATTTTAAAATTTTGAATTATTTGATTAAAATTGAGTTTATGGGAGATGCCCATCCCGTGATTCAGAACTTTCTGGATAATGGGTCTCCGGATTACAAATCCTATACCTGTACTATAAGATGGTGATATAATATAAAACAAGTCTATTCTGAGTATGTGTTTACAATTACGTAATAAACATGCTTATAATTCCCATACACAGGTCACCGATTTACAAAGCATTGTGAGAGGCATACTATATCATCTTAAACTGTTATTTATTCTGAGTCTAGCACAAAGATTTATATGATGTACTTGGCACACACAGTAGCACCCATTTAAAAATGGTGTGACCAACCATTAAAGCTTGTTACATCTGTAGGACTTAAAGAGGGCATGTCATCTTAAGAAATAATACCAAATCCTAATTTATGATGTAAGACAAGTTAAATAAACTTTACTTATAAAAATTATTCAAATCTTGTTTTTTTGTCTTGGAATTCATAATCACAACAAGTAGGTAATAGCCATTGTGTGGGCTCTGTTATTAAGGCAGGCTTTGCATCATACCAAAATCTTGTTAATGTGTCAGAATGCTCTGGCTACACAATTAGATACTGAGAAGGGAAAGGGAATTTGAGGAGTGAAGTGACATCTAAGAAGTGCAGAATGGAAAGTGAAAGTAATTGCCTGACCCGCCTCTATGCCTAAGGCATAGAGCAGGGGGCAGGCAAACTATCATTGACAACTGAGATTTTTAAATTAGTTTATAACAGGTATGGATGTTTTCACAAAAAAGACCAGACCAGCAGCAACAGAAAACATATGGCCCCCAAATCTGTACCTGGCTGTGCCAGCAGGAAGCTTCACACTTTACAGTAATAGAGAGAGCGAGCCACACCAAGCAGGCCACCAGCTCTCTGCCTCTGTCTGTCATCCAACACATCAGTCACGTGATTGACGCGTGTATGCACATCGTGGTGCACCGCACAGAAGGAGCTATTACTTGCTGGCAAGAGGGAGAAGGGGAAGGAGATGGATTCCACCCAACTGGGTGACCATGATTACTGAAACAAATTATTAAATAAACGCTTGAAAAAAGTGTGCCCCTCAATGATGGCGCCCTAGACAGCTGCCTACTCTGCCTACCTCTAGTTGTGCTATTAATGTTGACATGGTCTTGTGGTAACATGGGTGTCTAAAGTGGGTTTGTTCTATAATGCCTTCTAATGTACTTGCAAATTTTTTTCCAAAGAATACAATTCCAAACTTGAGTCTTCCCTCATAATTTAAATCTTCCATCCCTTTAACCAGTTTTTTTGCATGTCTCTGCACTCTCTCAAGCTCATATATAAGGACTGGAGCCCAACACTGCACTGTATACTGCAGTTGAGGCCTTGCCAGGAACTATAAAGAGGCATAATTATGTTTTCATCCCTTGAGTTAATGTCCTTTTTTATGCAAGATAGTACTTTATTTGCTTTAGTAGCCACAGAATGACACTGCCTGGAATTAGACAACTTGTTATCTATGAAAATCCACAGATTCTCCTTAATTAAGGAAACCCCAACACACTGCCATTTAGTCTATAACTCACATTTATATAATTTCTACCAAAATGCATAGCCTTGCTCTTATCAGCATTAAACCTCATTTCTCAAATCACTCTGCAAAGTGGTAACATCCTGCAAGGAACTTATAGTTCTGCACAATTTAGTATCATAAAAACAATACTATCAATGCCCACCTTCAGGTCATTTATAAACAAGTTAAAAAGCAAAAGACCAAGTACAGTCCCCTGAGGTACTCCATTAACAACACTAGTCCAATTAGAAAATATTCCACGTACCACTACTCTTTGTAATCTGTCTTTCAGACAGTTCTCTATCCAAGTACAAATACTATGGGCCAGGCCAATATTTCTTAATTTAACCAGCAATCTTCTGTGTGGCATTGTATCAAGTGCCTCAATCAAATCAAAGTCTAAGTAGATTACATCCATTCCAATCCCAGAGTCGAGGTTAAAACCTTCATTAGCTTGTTCCTCATTTGTGAAGACAGACGGAAGCTGATCAACCAGCTGACTACCCCTTAAGCATGAATTTAGCACTTAAAATGGAAGTGTGTATGTATCTCACCTATATAACAGCAAGATGACTGACCTAGCAGTGGGAAGTAGGATTCTCCCTAATAAATATTAGAAATGGTTTAGATCATCTTAAAACAAGCCATAGTTAATTGTAGACTTATCTTGTACAGACTTAAGATTACTGACAACATGCTGTATTATTAAACTGTCTCTGGTTTGATGATTAAGTCCATTTCCCT